>NC_089846.1:141823068-142080568 GCF_035609145.1 Eleutherodactylus coqui
GTTTTTTCCTCTTGTAGCGTCCGTCTTCTGTCCGTCTTCTGTCCGTCTTCTGTCCGTCTTCTGTCCGTCTTCTGTCCGTCTTCTGTCCGTCTTCTGTCCGTCTTCTGTCCGTCTTCTGTCCGTCCCCACGGGGCGGCCATCTTTCCTGAGCTACATTTAACAGCATTAGGAAGATGTGCTTCATGGGCCGGCCACACAATGGACAGGCGGGACCGCTGACTTGTATGGGGGGCTCTGTGGCCTGTTCAGGGGGTCACTTTGCAGGGAGGTCAGAGACAGTAGAAAGAGGGTGCAGCAACACCCAGGAGGGAGCGGGTAGGTATTCTTATGAAGCGCTTGTGTTCCCGGTGGGGGGATTATAAGGGTGTCTAACCAGCCTTTAAGGAGCCAATTCTCAGCCTTTAAGGAGCACCCGTGTATAAAGCCCCGCTGACACGGATCGAACATCAGGCAGACTATGCCCCCCACTCTGTGTACTCGCTCCTGTGCTGTTACATGGGAGCGAGTATCGCTGGCCCTCTGACGGCTGAACGGTCAGAGTTCAGGATATCGTTTAGGATCATCGCCTGCAGACGGCGGGTCGGATCTCACAGCGGGATGCAGACCCGAGACCCTGCACAGCCCTGCGGCTCACCCGCTCCCGGCGTCTTCTCTCTGCACTATGTGCCGGCTGCCGCCTAGCTGGTGCGTCCGCAGAGCGGAGCCGGCCCGTCACCAGTGACCTTTCTGTGGGGGCCTCTGAGACCTGCACAGAAATACAACATGCCGCGATTTGTTTTCCGCGTGTGTTTTATGCGGACAAATTGCGGCCGTCTGCATAGGACTGCATTATCCAATACAATCCTAAGGCAGCGGGCACGGGCGGAGATCTGCAGGGAATCCCGCCGTGTACAGGGGGCCTTAGTCTGCATAAAATCCTGGACGCTGATCGCTCAGTGTAAATAGCAGCCGTTCAGTACTGAACAGCCGCTGTGCTAGTGAATGGAAAGGGGGGGGGGGAGCGAGGAGAGAAATCTCCTGCAGCCTCCCCGCCCCCTGCTGGCCGCTCTGTCAGAGCCAGCGATGCTCGCTTCTATGTAACAGCACGGGTGCGGGTACATGCAGGGACGAGTTTTGGGCATTGTTTGACATTCGTTCCGTGTAAATGGGGCTTTAGTCAGTAAGCAGTAAAGAGCTGTAAGAGCACAAGACATTGGGTTGTGCAGCTCAAGTCCTCAGAATACACTGACACGTTTCGTGGCCGTGGCGCCCTTTTCTCGGGATTTGCTGGGGCACATCTGGAGCATCAGGAGTGCCGGGACGTCTCTTTTCAAAACTGAGAAGAGCGTGAATGATGTCTCCCCTAATTAGTTTGTAGTTGTGTAGCCAGGCAGATCGCCGCTGACAATCGCTCGCCTCCCTGCGCAGCGCGCTCCGCGTTTACGTGGCACAAGAAGCGAGCGAGCAGGGAGGGGTTTATTCTGGCTGAAACTGAACGACAATCGGTGCGCGATTGTTGGCACATAGATGTAACCAGTAACACGTACTCGCGTTAGTTGGAGCGACAATCGTTACGTGTAAACGGGCCTTTGGCTCTGATCAGTGTGAAAAATGCAGGATTTTAGTTTTTTGTTTTCCTCTTTAAATACAGACTGACCGACGGGTAAAAAGAATATTGCCCAAAACTCTTATGTTTAACACAAAAAAGTGATTTATAGGACTGGTCATCTTCTGCTGACGCATTCCCTTTAGCCCTTGCACAATGACTTTGGGGTTGGCGGACCCTCTAGTGTGTGTGCGTGGGGTCTCTGAGGGGGGGGGGGGGGGTGGTAACCGGTTGGATCTCGACTCGTGGGACGATGGGGCGGATCTAGATCTGGTGTAACGGCGTCTCTACAACATTCACGCTGCTTTTTCTTGGTCGCTGCATAATGTTTTGCCGCCCCCCACATAAGGCTGATATCGCTCGCCCCCTCTCCTCCCTGCACCCCTCCTCCATGTTGTGTATCCGCCGCGGCGCCTTACTTGATGTGACCGTGTTCTGCTTTCACACAGGGGTCTGCTATCAGAAAAAGCCAATGAAAACTTGTACTTTGTGGACACCGGCAAAAACAAAGGTGAGAAGGCTGCTGCGCAGGGGTGCGGCCCACGGGGCGTCGTAGTGCGGATTGTGATGGGGTTTTTGTCGCAGATTTCGCCATTTCAGTTAAAGGGGTGAATTCCGCTGCGGATCCACATAAATCCGAGGGATGCAGACATTCTTTGCAGGGGAAAATCGGTCCCAATTTACATGTGAACGTTCCCTAAAACCATAAGGCCTCGTGGCCACGGGCGGATTGGATTCCGCAGCAGGAGATCATGGATGTCATGGCTTTTCATGTGAACGCACTGCGGATCATCCATGCAGAAATAATCCGTAACCCGCCTGCCAGGCTTTACCCGCCGCCCTAAGGGACTTTACCCGTCAAATCCGAATGTGGCTGCACTGCGACTTGTCCGCACTGAGGGGGGTCCGCACTGAGGGGGGTCCGCACTGAGGGGGGTCCGCACTGAGGGGGGTCCGCACTGAGGGGGGTCCGCACTGAGGGGGGTCCGCACTGAGGGGGGTCCGCACTGAGGGGGGTCCGCACTGAGGGGGGTCCGCACTGAGACTCACAGGGCCGATACTTGGGAGCAGACTCTCACCCAATACTCAGCCAACGTTAACGGGCTTGTAGACGGCCGGCCGATGGTGGGTTCCCAGCTGTCGTATCTTCCTGTGGGGTGAGTGATCGCACTAACGGTTGGTCGTGTGGTAAGTAGACGGGCGCAGACGGACATCATGCCCGTGGGCTCGGTACATCAGCCTTGATCTAACAGGTTTCCTTCACTCAGTTGGCCATGGAATTGTGTTCTTTGGGTTTTGTGGAACTAGAAGTCCCATCCTGCCTTAATGGCTGCTGCCATGAAGCCTGGCCTCTCCCGTTCCCCATCGGGCTCGTGTATGCTTGAAGCGTCGGTGATGTACCTGCTCCCCACCACTGAGGCCTGACGGGACCTGATGTGACAGGAATGCAGGGTGGGCCGTGGAAAACCACCACCACGCTTTCATGGCTACTGTCTAAATGAAGATCTGTCTCCATTACCCCTAGCAACCAATCACAGCGCAGCTTTCACTTTACCTCAGCAGTGTAAGAAATGAAAGCTGCGCTGTGATTGGTTGCTAGGGGCAACACTTTCTTTAGACAGCTCTTATGGGTGTGGTGCTGCCCGCTGTTCCATGGCTGCCCGGTACTATCTGCCAGTGTAGTTTTACCAAGTTTGTGTTTCGGGGTAACAAGCAATATGGCTGCCTTTTAAAAAGCATGGTTATTAATGAGCGTTTGTTAATTTGGCAGTAAATCTAGTAAAGGTTCCCTGCCCAGCTCTTAATCAGGGTGATTGAGGGGAGGGGGCGAATGAAAGGCATTTAGATGGAAGCCCCCTCCAGTATTCATGGCACGGGAAAACCCCTTTAAAACGTGGTAAACCCCACTCATGCCAATCCATCCTTGCCCCCATCGGTCTCTGTTCACCCGGCTCCAGCCGCCATGTTTTATCCACTTGATATGTTGGCACGCCACGCCATTGCTGGAGCCTGCTAAGCAGACTGATGGGAGCGGTGGGGGTAAGGACCCGGACTGTCGGATCTCATTCACACCGACCGTTTGTTTCATCAGTTTGTAACTCGGACCCATTAAAATCGGTGAGGCCTGAGGTGATCTATCAGACGGACCTCCCATCATGTCCTACTTGGGTGGTACAGCGCTGCGGAATAAGTTGGTTATTACTCCACTGGTGGGGTGTCCGTGCGCTCCTCACACTTACACCCCAGACTTGTGTATCTAGCCTAAGGAATGGATGCCAAGTGTGGTGGGCTCTACCAGCTGTTGTGGGGCATTCTGGGAGGCCTCATGTTGTAGACCGCTGATATAACCAGATCTCTGTATCCCCAGCTGCCAGAAAGAGGAAGCTAAAGAAACGCACCAAACCTCTAAGGATCGACCTCATTCTACAGCCGGATTCCAAAGTACCGCCACCTAAAGAGTGAGTAGTTGGACTGTTTGTCACCACTTTCAAGACCTTTGCATGCTGTCAGTGAATGAGGCAAAGTATAGGAGAAAATGCATAATGATTCTCAGCCTGCTGATATCCCAGGGCTTCAAGTGGCGTCGCATAGATAAATGGACTCTAGTCTGAAAGCCTCTGTCCCACATTGTCCACTAGGTGGCAGTGTTGGCTAACCATTTGGCTTCTATGACTATAAACGGGTCAGGTGAAGGATATTGGGGGTTCCTTGCAGTGGAGCCCCTGTGCTCTCTTATGGGGGAAAAGCAGAAAGTGACCAAAAAAACACTATCCTCCTATGTTGCTTTCACCCAATCAGAATGCAGCCTGTTTTGGGATCTTAAAGGTGCTGTGCCAAGTTATAAAGCTATGCTGTGCATAGGGAATAGGTCTTTAATTCCCCACATGAATGAAGCGGTGGTTGTCAGGCATGCCGCGGGTCCATTCATTACTGTGCCAGAAGTTGCACAGCGCTCATATTCGGCAATTTGCAGCGTTGAAATGCAATGGCTAGGGCCTTTTGCTATAGGGATCACAAGCTATTAGTCCCTTTTCACTGTAAGGCTGTATTCACATGGGCAGTTAGTCCATCTTGGACAGAATCCATCATTTTCATGGGTTCAGTCTCTGCATGTCCTATTCTAACCTCATCTGAAAATCAAACAGGGACATGCAGAACGGGGTATGTTGTCTGCTGCGGGTTGCGCCCAAGAAACTTGGGTGCAACTTGCCCTTGGCCACGTGAATGCGTCCTAACAAGGAATTCACTGATGTATGCAACCTCGCTCAGAAGTGTATTCTGGAAGCATAAAGTACGGGAAAAATGGTCTCTGCGCACTTTATAAACACTTAGTGCCATCAGTAATCAGTTGGATATTCCAAGGCAGGAGGGGTGTAAATCCTCCACCCCTGTGGTGGCTGTAAATCCAAGGATGCTGCGAAGCTGTCATGTTACTGATCTTTGTCTCCACAGCATTTCGTCTCACCAGGTGCTCAATGGAAAGAAGCTGAAGAGGAAGCGGGAACGAGAGGGGAAGCTGGAAAAGAAGGGGATTCTGCCCCGCGCAGACAGGCTGCTCCTGGCACTTCAGAGCAGGCCCAGCTCGACGCACAAAGACGAGGCCAACACAAACCCAAGCAGAGGCTTCTATGACCTGTGGACGGCTAACAGTACGTGGGTGCAGTGATTGTGTGAAGACCCCAGCACGTGTTACATGTTGTGTATTAACCCCTGCCTCTCTATAGATCCCTTGGACTCTGCATTGGAAGGTAAAGACCAGTGGTATTTGGAACAGACCAAGAGGAGCCGCGTTAAGGTGAGCCGGGGCTCCAGAGTTTAAAGTTCTGCTGCTCTATATTCTTCCTGGAAATATGAATACATTTACAAGTGGGTATATTCCTCTAAGTACCGTACCATGCCAGTAAGTGGGGCTTTAACGGGTATTCTGGGACTTTACTGTAGATGGCCTAACCTCAGGATCGGCCTCTGATAGTTTATCAGTAAGGGTTCACTGTGGGCATCTCCACCGATCAGCTGATATTGGTCCAGCTGGAAGCAGACAGCATTGCCCGTGGTGCAGCTGGCTGGGTTCAGGCAAAGCTATTGAGCTTAATGCAATACCAATCTGGGCTGCTGCACTACAGAGAGCTGGCTTTATCTATAGTGACCGCTGCAGGGATCCAGAGGGGTGGCCTCCTGCCAATCAACCTGTCCTCAGATTAGTTATCAATGGTAAAGTCCTGGAAAACACCTTAATTCTAGCTCCTTGCTGCAGGTGTTTTGCTTTGTTGCAGTAATGCTTTGGATTGTCACCAAGGATTTCAGCTATTGCTGTGCAAGAAGTAAAATCCACATGGAACACATGGATATGTTGTATGTGAACCTACGCTCAGGGGAGTAGGGGGTAGAGCGCACAGCATGTTGGCTGTCGGTGTGAGCGCCCCCTCATGGTCACACCCCTCGTGCTTCATATTGTGCAGACACAGAAGCGGCGCCCACCCTGTGCAGGAACGCTCACTGCTCGAAGACCGGCGCCCACCCTGTGCAGGAACGCTCACTGCTCGAAGACCGGCGCCCACCCTGTGCAGGAACGCTCACTGCTCGAAGACCGGCGCCCACCCTGTGCAGGAACGCTCACTGCTCGAAGACCGGCGCCCACCCTGTGCAGGAACGCTCACTGCTCGAACACCTCTTTCGCATATAAATGTCGCAGAGCGCTGCAATTGAAATTGCAATGCTTTGTCGTGATTTTACTTTAGTTTCCGATCGCAGCTCCCTGTGACGACAGGGTGTTTTAGCGCATCCCATCATTGTGATGGGTGATGAGGTGCGCTAAATGGCCAAAGATAGAGCAGGCAGCACTCAAATCGAACACATCTCTGTGAGGCCCCATTGAGTTAAATGGGAGCATTATACCGCGGCGTTCAGTGTCGAGAGGCCTGGGGGTGTATTTACATGGGGCAGCTTTGATGCATGAACTTCTGCAACTGGAAACCCATTCAAATCATCTGAATGTTATTTCTGCAAAGAGCCATCTGCATGATGGAGACGGTCTGCTGTGTAACATATCAGATGGACTACAATGACCTGTAACTTGCTCTCGGCTTATTGGCAGGTTCATCATTCTAACTAGAGCTTTCATAAATGTATTAACTGCAGAGCCCCTTGTATAAAGGTCTAAGCCCCCCTGTGCACGTATTTGTGATGCTGCACCTCAGTTCGTACGCGTTAACCGCCATGCTGGTGCATAGCTAAGGTCCAGAAACAAGTTGTGCCATGCTTCATCTATTGATGTACGTTGGACAGAGCTCTCCCATAAGGACTGACGTCATTGCTTCTAGCAGAGATTGCAGTTTAATGGAGCCCCATTCAGAAGCGACCTTACACTCAGTTCAGTACCTACTACTAAAGGGGAATAAGCTAGATCAGATCGCACCGGCTTCACTGTTGTACAGTCGGATGTAAGCCTTCTGTCCCTTCCACAAGCCAAGTGTCCTTGGTTATTAATGTAGAGCGGCTGAAGATCCGTTTCATGTAGCACATTGACAAACATGTTCCAATGTCCCTCTTACTTGGCGTCACACCTGACCGCGTATCTCTGTTCCTCAGCGTCCTGAAGCGCTGAACAAGAAGCCGTCGGAGCTTCCAGCCGTTGAAGTTGCTGCTCCCGGCGCCTCCTATAATCCGACCTTTGAGTCGCATCAGGTTAGTGGCTCTTCCTGGACGATGGCTGTTCAGCTTTTCTTCCATCATGACCTGCTTTGTTCTTCTGCGCTCCTGAGTGTATGTTGAGTCTTGTACCTGTGGTCACTAAGGCTCTGGCCATGAGTCCTGGCCTGCTGCTCTCTGCTTTCAAGACTCGCATTTACTTTACACTGAACATTCAGTAGACCAAAGAGCCGTTCCTTTACCGTTGCCTGTTTTACCTGCAGTCTCTGCTGCTGCGAGCGCACGAGGTAGAAGTGAAAAAGCTGAAAGAGGAGAAGAAGCTGCAGAGACAACTGAAGCGGCCCACCAAGAATGAACTTCCCACCGAGGTCTGTTCTCCCCATTATACCTACTAGACAAGACTGTTAAACATATTGTCCCAAGATCTTTAGCTTATGCTCTATGCACAGGATGGGGGGTAAGTATGTGACTGGTGGGGTCCATGAGTGGAGGCTCTGCGTTCTGTATGGATGGATGGCGCTCGCGGTGGGACTGCTGTGGCTTATTGAACGCTGCAGCATATAAGGTCAGCTAGCATGCCATTCATATTGGGGCGGACATGGGATCACTATTCTCATGATCGATGGTAATCCCAGAGGTTGGATGCCCACAGATCACACTTGGCTCTGTCCTGTGGATAGGGCATAAGGTAAAATCATGAGTTAACCCTTTTAATCCAAGGGTTATTGAGGTCTTGTTACAGCAGATCAGGTAACACTTTGTGCTGCTTTATGTAAGGGCCAATGTATTGCAGCTGCCGGTCCAAACTCCCAAACTCATCGGCTCTGAGCAAAGGAACCTGGCAGATACATAAAGGAGTCCCGTTTGATCACGAGGGGAGCGCTCGGCCTGCCGTCCTTACAATGACTGACACGTTGCTGTGTGCCCACATGTACACAACGGCTTGTAAAACCTCACCCTGAGATTGGGGTCCGTAAAGCAACAGATTAAAGGGGATGTCTGGAACTTTGGGAGGGTTTTTTTCTTTAAACGTTGTCTTATTGAACAGATGGCAGAGCAATAACGGTACAGAATGGACAGATCACATGTCTGACTCCTAGGGTCACATCTGCATATATGAAGTATACATTTGGGAAAACCGTAACAAACCTGTAGGCCCGTGTGTGCGCTCCGTCTCCACGGAGGGGGTTTATAGAGGAAGAAGAATCCTCAGTTGTTGCATTGAATGTGAATCCATCCAAGGACACCAAATGTGGAATTAATCCGGGCGATCCCTATGTTAATGAAGAACTTCTTTTGTAGGGATTACTGCAGTAGCTATCTTTGTCCACTTCAATAAAGTAGGCGACTCGACTGCCATCCAGTTGATGGAATTGTTTTCCGGGCCGAGGATGGTCTCTTTAGGGCTGGGTTCACACGGAATTTGTGTGGCAAATCTGCCTGGGAGTAGCCAGCCGTGTGGATGAGATTTTGCAAAAAACCTTAACCACACAGGGCGGCAAAGCCGGGCGGAACCGGCGATGCAGCGTTGATTTGACAGTCGCAGTATGTCATTACTTTTTTTCTCTCCTGTTGCGGTCTCACTCCTCTCTACAGGGAGAGAAAGTCACAACTCAATGCCGGTGGCAAAATGCTGCGGGTTTTGAACCTGCGGCTCTCCCGTGGAAAACTCGCGGCTTTTCGCTGCGGCCAAGCTGTGAGATTTCGCTAGCCTTGCATCCTGTGGGAACCCGGCCCAAGGAGTATTCTCCTATCGCGGTCATTGCTCTGTGTTTAGCAGGAGAATCCCATGTTACTCTTATCTGTTGTAAGTGTTCCTCTTGTGTCTGCCCTGACAGGAGAGCCGGTTACAGGAGCTGTGCGAGGGTCTAGTGGAGGAGTCTGATGAGGACCAGCCTGCAGGTGGGGAAGCGGAACATGACGACCAGATGGGGCGATCCCTACATCAGAGGGAGCGGAAGACAGAACGACAGAGGAGGAAGGAAAAAGAAGCCAAAATCCTGGTGAGACTGTTGTTGCGTTGCTGGATAAGTGCTTTTCCACATAGGATGAGAACTTTTAGAGGGTCTTCCAGGATTTTGCATTAGGGTAGATCATCAGTGTCACTTTGAGACCCCCTACTGACAAAAGCTGTGCGGCTTCTTCCTTCAAGTAGCCAACATGGCAGAGTTGTTGCACTTGTGGCTGTTTGGTACTTCATGTCAGTCTATTGAGGAAACGTGGCAACCATGCTCCAGCATGAGCTGCAACATCTTTGTGCTTTTGGGTCTGGGACTACACCGCAAACACTAAAGGGGTATTCTGATCCCCGCAGTCATGCTCTGTTCTAGATATTGATTACTCTGCCATCTCCTTGTTTTCTACCTGTTGCCAGGTAAACCGACCGCCTCTTCTACAGACAATAACAGAGGGGGGCGGCACTTGTGCGTTTTGTTTCATCTCAATGTAGCGGGGTCTCAAAAGTGCCTTTAGCCCGGCCCCGGCTGCCATTGGGCTCCGCTATTTCTTTCCATTGAAGAGGTGGTCTGGTTGCCTGGCAACAAGCAGTAAACAACCAGAGGAACCAATATCTGCAATTTATCTAGAGAACGGAGAATAGCATTAATAAACCTTATGGGTGGGTGCATTGTCTTGCAATTTCGAACACATTGAAATAGGCTTCCTGAGATGGGAATACACCTTCAACCTCTTCCTGCAAAATGACTTGCAAATATGTGATTGTGCGGTTACAACAGCAGCATCTGCACTAATGGGAGTGACTGCAGCACGCCTGCACCATCATCTGCCATTGGAGAAAATGCTGATCCCAGTCATTTAAAGGGATTGACTCTTAAAGTGCTGCGATGGGAGGACTTCCTGAATGACAGGTAAAACCCCTCCTTAAACCCCCCCCAAAGTGCTGATTTTAAGGGGACAAGAAGGGAAGTGGTGCTCCCTCTTGTAGTGTCTGTCCACCCCAGCAATGTAATTGCTTGGACTGACTGTCATGGTGACTTCTTGGGCCATCGAGTGGTCTGTTGGGGCACACCCGAGGTGTGACATCGTCTATAGACCTTGAGAACATTTTTTTCAGCTCTACACAAAGTGTATTTTTTATCCCCAGACGTGACTGTAAAATGTATATAAATATATGGAAGAATTGTCTATTTTTTCTTGCGTATTCCCCATACTAAATAAAAATCCAGAATGTGACCGTAGATCCACCCAGTATATTACACACATGTAAAGATGCAAGGCCTTGAACATAAGTTCTGGCTGAGTGATTGCTAGCAAGCCCTGGCCCGGCCCGTAAGGGTTAAAGTGGGGGGGGGGGCAGTCATAACCCTGCTGTCTTCTGGTTACTTGTGTGACTCCCCTGTGGATGTGACGATCATGCTCGCCTCGCCTGGGGTCCACTGACCTCCACCCCCCTGTTAAGCAGTGATGCCCTTCTCAGACTGTAAATCCCTGCTTCCTAATTCATTGCCACCTGGGCATACAGCCAATGCCGGCTTAATTCCACCTCTCCGGTCAAGGTGTTTCCCTCCAGCTTGTCGCTTATTCTGCTTTGTGTTCCCTCAAATTGAAATTTTAATCTGCTTTAGCCTCCGAGTGAAAAGCTGATTGGTGGGTGCAGCCTGTGAGTAACTGATCAGTGGTGGAGCGATCCCTACTGTCGCCCTCCTTACTGCTGATTACTTTCACTTCTACCTTTTTGTTTCTTCTTTATGGCGATGATGAAGCATTTAATAAGCTGGTCGCATACAGACATTAGGGGATTCTCAGACTGCAAAGCCCTTCTACAAGCTGCGGACTTCTCCCTTTAGGGTGGATTCAGTAGGCATTCCGTGAAACGTGCCCTTGGCCTGAGCTCCGTCCGTGAAACGTGCCCTTGGCCTGAGCTCCGTCCGTGCCCGCGCGCCCTTGGCCTGAGCTCCGTCCGTGCCCGCGCGCCCTTGGCCTGAGCTCCGTCCGTGCCCACGTGTGCGGCCTGTCTAGACAAACTGATGAATCTTTCAGTCGTTCACATTCGCTGCATAAGTGAACTGGTATTTTAAACCGAACGATTAGCAAACGAGCCAACTAGGACTCATGCTTGTATGAAATGCACTATAGATACAAACTATCGTCTGATCGCTGTCGGTGTTTACACTGGTTAGCGGTTAAATGCTAGCGCCTTCTTTTTTTTTACGATTGTTCCTTTAAGGTTTTGGGATATGTAGGTTTGTACAGATGAAGTATATTGCTTCACCTATTGAAGACTCTGCCAAACCATGGCAACCTGTGGTAGAACTCTTGTCACGTGGCACAAACTGGGCACCCGTCACCTGCTGTCATATTGTCTGTCGGCCCGATGATGAGACCCATCCTTGCGCTGTGAGCATTTTCTGCATTACTTGTAGGAAATGTGATGCAAACTCTGGGTGCCCCGGGGTCATGGCTGGTTTCCATCCCCAGGGTCTGAGGGTCGAAAACAATGGACATCTCTTGTGGTACCGGTGGTCTCGGTTTTGTGTGAGAGGACAAAATATAACTTAGTAAGGAGTTGCCTAAAGGGGTCATCTGATAGGATTCTATCATCTGTCCTCTGTAGCCATATGGACGTCGCAGAGGAAACGTGCTATTGCCAGGTCCAGGAGCTGGAGCGTTCTCCTGGCAGTGGGGTGTCTATTTCCTTCCCCCCCCCCCCCCCCCCCCCCCATGTAAGTCCCCAACATTAAAGTGTAACACTGCTTTCTAAAATCTTGAAACCTATCATTAAGTTTTGACTGCTGGAGTCTGCCTGCTGAGACCACCACCGATCGCTAGAGCCTTCTTATTAAGTCTGTCTTTAGCCTGCTTGTTCTAGCAGTCAGTGGGGGCCCTCGGCAGGTGGACCCCGAGGAATGAAAACTTTTACATGACTTTATGTATGACATGTGAAAAGTTGTTAGAATGCAGTTATTTAGTTGTATCCTCTTTGAAATAGTAATCCTATGCCTTATATACAGCTGACGTAACGTGGTGCTAGAAGGTCCCTCCTTAGTGTGCGCGCTCTTTAGTTGGGCAGGAGGACAGCCCCTCACACTTCCTGCTTCGGAAGAAGGTTCAAAATGGTTTGTTCTTTTCCAGAGAGCCGGACAGGAGGCTGAGAGAAGGGAGCGGCTGCGGCGACAGAGTCTGTTCCAGCTGAGATCCATCCAGGCCTCTCTGAAGTCTAGACAAGACGAGCTCTTAAGACGTAAGAAGCTGCGTGAGGAGAAGCGAAAAGCAGAGGCCTTACAACCCAAGAGACTGGGCCGTCTGAAGTGAGTGCTGGGGTCAGCGGTTTCGTATTGGGGTGGCACCTGCAGTCCTGCTCCTAACGAACATGTTGGGGGTTCATTGTTTTGCTTGTGGATTTTTGTTCATAGAAAGGGCAGTTTTTGAGCCGCTGCCAGAAGTGCATCCAGTAAGAAGGCGAACTGAAGAGCTTTCCCCTTTTTGAATGCAGTTTAGTCTTTTGCCTTGAGATGCAGCAAAGGGTGAAGTCCGTGCTTGAATCTGCACAACCGACATGCTGCAGACTAAAATCTGCTGTGGATTTTGTCAGCGACATGTGGCGGAGTCCTCTGGTGTAAATCTTATCTTGTGCTGTGGATTTGTGTCTTGTATTTTATGGAATGTCTACAGCATTCACTTCCCGTGTGCCTGTACCTGAAGGGTGAGCCCACGTCTACAGCATTCACTTCCCGTGTGCCTGTACCTGAAGGGTGAGCCCACGTCTACAGCATTCACTTCCCGTGTGCCTGTACCTGAAGGGTGAGCCCACGTCTACAGCATTCACTCCCCGTGTGCCTGTACCTGAAGGGTGAGCCCACGTCTACAGCATTCACTCCCCGTGTGCCTGTACCTGAAGGGTGAGCCCACGTCTACAGCATTCACTTCCCGTGTGCCTGTACCTGAAGGGTGAGCCCACGTCTACAGCATTCACTTCCCGTGTGCCTGTACCTGAAGGGTGAGCCCACGTCTACAGCATTCACTTCCCGTGTGCCTGTACCTGAAGGGTGAGCCCACGTCTACAGCATTCACTTCCCGTGTGCCTGTACCTGAAGGGTGAGCCCACGCTGCAAACATGTCTGCAGTTATAAGTGGTGTTTGTCTGAATGGAGTTCTCAGAGGTAGCAGGCCTCTCTGCAAACCCCGTTCAGCTGAAGTTGGTCGGTTGTATAACTTTTTGCAACAGATCTGTTGTGGGACTGACTTGTGGTATCGGGCAGTCACTACCAAACGGTACGGCGCTGTGCCTAGTAAAAGGGGAGTGACATGATGCTGTGCCACCTTTAGCCATTGGCAGTGCTTGTTGGATCCCCACAAATGTAAGATCGGTGGCTTTGCTTAATAATGGGCAATAGATATTGCAAACCTGAAACCTCAAAATTAGAGAATAAGGCTGCTTTCTTCCAAAGTATGAGTTGTGCCGGCTGCATGAAGCTTCAGCTCTGCACTCCTCGCTGAAGCCGTGTGCCGGTATAGTGCTGTTTTTGGAAGCCAGCTGTTTTCCTAATCCTGAAGCACATCTGAAGGCTGTAGACCCCAACCTCTGCCCGATGATTAGACGCATCCTTGCGCTGTGAGAATTTTCAGCTTTGCTGGAGATGTGATGCCACCCCTGGGTGCCCCGGATCTGGGTGTGTTAACCCCTTCTGGGGCATGAGGGCAGAGAATGGAGTGTTCCCCAAGAGGCAGCCGCCTGTATGTAGCCAAACTGTATTGGCTGAGTGAGCCGCAGGATAGGGGCCTGGACATGGCAGCTTTCCTATCATGATTCAATATCTCTTTAAGGTACCAGGAGCCGGATCTGGACGTCCTGCTAAGTGAAGAGCTCACAGAGTCGCTGAGGAAACTAAAGGTAAAGCTGATTTTGGGTTTCTTGGCCTCCTGTCTGCAATCTAATCACATTTCTCTAGTCTTTCCGATGGTTTCAGCTTGGCGCTTTCTTTTGTGAGCACTTGACATGCTTGGCAAGCCACTGGAATAACAAAGGAATGTTGTCTTACAGCCGGAGGGGAGCGTCATCAAAGACCGCTTCAAGAGCTTCCAGAAGAGAAACCTCATAGAACCAAGGGAGCGTGCAAAGTAAGTGCTGGGGGTGGGTGGCCATGGTTTATCTTGCCCACAAATACTATATACTTGGCAATGTATTATTAGAGGAGGGCAGGTAGAAGCACCACAACCCTCAGCATGCAGACCACTAAAGTGTTACATTGAGGAGCAAATACTGATGAGCAGCCGCCCACGCACCTTCCTTAAATTGTGGGGTGGTGGCTGCTGCTGCGTAATATACTTGCACGTACAGGGTTTCAGGCCACATGGTACGTGTAGTGCACCATGCAGGCTTACAGCCATCTTTCCGTGCAGCAGGCTGTCCTGCATCTCCATTCAGCATCTTGGCGGTCTGCATGTTGAGGGATGTGGTGCCTTGGCCTGTCCTTTGTATTAGTACATTAGTATACGGCCTTTTCTGTGGCTTTAGCTTTTTTCAGTTATTTTAGAGGGGG
Organism: Eleutherodactylus coqui; assembly: GCF_035609145.1. Classification (NCBI taxonomy): domain Eukaryota; kingdom Metazoa; phylum Chordata; class Amphibia; order Anura; family Eleutherodactylidae; genus Eleutherodactylus; species Eleutherodactylus coqui. Next base: position 141,837,802 of record NC_089846.1, read on the forward strand.
GGGGGGGGGGGGGATCTAAATTGATGTGCTTTCCCAATTTCTAGAACTCGTGCCGTAGACTATAAGGCTTATCCAGGATTAACCCCTTGCTCATTACTACTGATTGCTGGACTGGAGCAGGACTTGCCATGGTTTGACCAGGCTGTTAGTGGCAGCCCTGTAGCCCGAGGCTATGGACTCACCACCACATTAACTGCCTGTATTTTGGGCTAACCATGACTTCTGTACTGTTAATTAGACATTTTGCCCAGCTTGCATGTAGGCACTACAGTCTCGGCTCACGTAGATCAGGCAGTGCTGGAGTTCGTTTCTGTCCTGCACCACCTTATCAGTTCGTTTAGCACCACAACGGTCCTAACGTGGGACCCTCTTACACAGGCTGATCTTTCAGATTCATGCAATCCAGCGGGAATCTGAACAATTATGGTTCAGTGTAAATGTATGCAGAAAACTGACTGACCGGCCCGTGTGAACAGGCAGCCGCTCACTTATGGTCAGTGGATGTGGGTGGGAATGATCCCCCGTCTCGCTCCGCCTCCATTCAATAGTGATGGTCGTTCCTGTGTAAAAGAACCATTATCGCTGAAATGACCTGTCTTACAATCCGTCGGGCACAGATGCTGACGCACCCGCACGTACCTATCATGTCTCGGCTTTTCTGTACTGTGGATGATCCTCTCGGCAAACCGTTAAGACATGCGCAGTACGGATGTATTAAATATATATATATTTTTTTTAACCCTTGCTTTTCCCACATTGCCAAGCGATGATTCCGTGACCTTTCCACAATGTCACTTGTGGAATGGCTGCTGGTCGGAAGGCTTCCATGCAGAGTCCATAGACAGAATGTGCTGCCATTTTTATCCCCTCAACGGAGTAGAGAAAAGGGATCTCGGTAGGATGTTATGGGCGGTATTGGCTGTGGATTCCCGAGGATTCTGCAATGCAAATCTGCCTGTATGCAGCCAGCCTTAAAGGGGTTCTGTCAGCAAAATAAACTATACTACCTTCATCCCTGTAGTCTAAAGTGTGGAAAGAAGGGATGGAAAAAAGAGAAAACCTCTCCTAATCCCGTTGTACTCGGTCCCTCCGTTGTTTACCGGGCGCATGAGGGGTCGGCTCTTTTACAGTCAACCTGGCCGCGTCTAACCTCTGATATCCACAAAGCCGACAAAGTGCGCCGGGAAGGGACGCATGCGCACTCGCTGTCGACTCTCAGAGGACGGCAGAGGTTAGATGTGGCCAGGCCAATCAGTGAGCGATGCGTCACTTGTGATGCGATGATCACTGACTTGGGCGACAGGACTTGCCATCCAGCAGTGGTCGGAGCAGGGGCGGAAGCTGGAACTTTGCCAGCTTCTGCCTTGCGATCAGACGGCTGCCGGAGGGAGAGAAGACCAGCAGGTTCCCAGTGACCGGCCCCTTTAAGGCATAGGCAAATATAATATATAATTTTTTTTATTTTCCCTGACAGAACCCCTTTAAGGGTTGATGACTAAGCCTTCAGTCTAGCACACTGATAGATCACCAACTAAGACTTGGACTGCAGCGTCTATATACAGAAACATGTAGAAGCTGCAGACGACGCGCCCTGCAGAATTTTCAATCAAACCTCTTGCAGAAATTATTTGCAGCCCAAAATACATGTATTTAAGTGTGGAATGGTGGGATTTCCCCCCAAAGGTGTCCATAGCCTTTAACTGTAACCTGCATGCCGTTACAGCAGATCTGCAGTATAAGGGCACCACAGGCATATAACGCCTCCCAATTAACCAATGACGTATTGCTTTCATTAACATTACCTGCTTATCTTTTCTTCGGTTTGATGTCCGTCTTCTGCTGATTCTTCTGGTTTATACAGTGTCTGTCTCCATTGTGAAATCTCACCCACTTATTTCTATGCAGATTCAAGAGGAAGCTGAAGGTCAAATATGTGGAGAAACGAGCATTCAAGGAAATCTCGTAAGTTACAGAGGTGTCTTACCTGTTGCTTCTAGTAAAACCATTGCACGGTGCCGTACGGAGGCTGAGCCCTATTGGGACGGCACCGGTGACCAATATCCGCAGCTCACCCTTCCCAGTGTTGTGTGGGAAGGACCTGGAGTAAACGCCTACCAACACCGGGAGCTCAGACTCCGCTGAAGTGGCCTTGGTTACATTTGAAGCCTGCATCAAATAGTTAACCAATGGGCCAAATGCTTCCAACCACAGATCTTCCCTAATTGGAAGCTCTTACAGCAACAAACTGCGTACAGACGGGAAGAACTTGTGAGGTTGTTGCTTCTGTGGGATTCCAAACTCATTCCCTAAAAATAGGGGATAGAAAAGACGCAGATTTCACCTTTTGCAATACGAAGTATGAAATCTGCATGTAAGACTTTGGGGTTTTGCTGTGGACTTTCAGTCTTCACACGTCTGAGCGTTCACACTGGGTTTACCTTTTGTGTAGAAAGCTTGTAGATGTGCTGTTAGTATATTTCAAAATCTCCATAATGGCTCCCAAGACCGTGTAAGGGGTGGGCTGCTGGCGGGTCGGGCCTTGTCTGCTGCTCTGTTACATGTTTAACCTCTTTCTTCTCTTAATTAGGGTGTAGCGTGGGCTGGATCTGGACACTTGGAGGCTGCATGGAACCACGGACTGGGTGATGCGCTGTCTTGGCTTACTGTGCCTATTGGACTAACAGGATTCATCAGGCCACAGCCGGCACCAGCCACGTTTCTCCAGATTGAGTTCTGTCACCTCGGCCTCTGTATCTGGTACAAGAGCTCGACCAGACGCAGTAATCATACTAGACTGGAGCTTCTCCGCTCTCTTGTACAGCAGGCCGTTTCCTCCTAAGAACCTGTGGGTGTTACTGTACATGTCTTAAGGTAACACCTAGGAAAGACTGCAAGATCCCTAAACACATGACCACAAAGTGGTTGAAGTCAATCTGCCTCTCCTCCACCAGACAGCGGGCCTCAGCGCCTTCTTGGCTTCATGCAGGGACGTTGTTTCCTGTGCAAATAAATTTATCTATTTTGGAGTTCAGAATATTTTATGTTCCTAACTGTAGTATGTGACCAAACACACCGGCAATTAAAGGGTGGCTTACACGGACCGATCGCTCAAACAGTGACAGCACTGAGCGATTAATTTGCATAAACTGTTAAGTAGCTAATTAATAGCAGTTAAGTGTACAAATGACGCCTTCACTGAATGCAGTTAATAGCCCGAGGGTCTTATCTGCGCTCAGATCCTTTGTTCTCCACGGGGAAACTGCTGATAAGGCTGACTGACGATTGTTAAATTCAGTCCAACCTAAAAATCAGCTAGCAGTGCCCAAAAAGCACACGATGGGCGCACATTTAGATGCAATGATTATTTCTAAAACTATCGCCGATCAGCGTTTTTTTTTTTTTTTTTGCGCGCACTCATCGGCTTCTGTAAATGGGCCTCAACAGTCAGTTTGAGACAACTGCCAGAAATTGTCATGACTGGGTATTGCAGCACAACCCAATTCCAATTTATGAAAGTGGGGTTAAGTTGCAGATTGTGCACATGGACAGCTCAAACAAAAACTGCTAGGAAGAAGGCAGCCATCATGCCTTAAATGTCTAAGCTGTGTGGTGACTAATGCTAGAAGTCTGATCAGTAAGGCTGACAAACTGGAAGTAATGTCTGATGAAAGCTATGATATAGTGGGAATAACTGAGAGCTGGTTGGATGAAAGCTGTGACTGGGCAGTGAATTTACAAGGTTACAGTCTGATCAGAAGGGATTATAAAAACTGGAAAGGGGGAGGGGTTCGTCTTTATGTAAAATCCTGTTACATAGACTCCACATACTCGCCTCCCTTACATTATGGAAAGCTGTATGTATGGCTTTATTCCCACGAGTGCATATACGACGCGGTTTCACGCCTGGGCGCATGTACAGTACCCATGTGAAGCCTTGGTTTCCGTTCACACAGGCGACTATATGGTGCATAAATACGCCAGTAGCACAAAAAATAGAACATATACACAGACTGCGCATGTATACGCTCAGCCAAAAGATAGTTCTGGAACTGTTTTGGCCAATATACGCCGACGGGTTTTATAGACTCCTACGGGAGCAGGGAAAGCGAAGGGAGGGAGAAAAATTTAGGTAGCGTCCAACGCTGCGAGAAGCTTACAGGTGTCTCGATATAGGCACTAGAAGGCATCCTGAGGCTTTTGGCAGAGCGAGCGTTTTCTGCATTTATATTTTTTCCGCTAAAAACGTTCCCAGTCGTGTGAATTGACGCTGGCCGTGATTGCGGAAAAACGCCCGTTCAGGCACTTATACGGAGCAGGCGTGAAAACGTAAAAACTGCCGTCGCTGTATAGGCACTCATGGGAAAGAGCCCGAAGGGAGATGAGTGTGGAGTCTCTATGGGTAGAAATACAAGCAGAGCAAAACAATATCCTCATAGGAAATAGTAACGTAGTTTCCACTTGTCTTTCCATAGGGAGTCTTATGGGGGCGCTACAAACATACTAAACTTTATGGAGGCAAAGTTTGTCCTCAACAATAGAGCATGGACAATAAATGGGAAATGATTAAAAGCATCTTAAATACAGTACAGGAATAAAAGGGTTAAAACCAATGTGGCTCAATATACAGTGAAGGAAATAAGTATGTGACCCCTTGCTGTGTCTGTCAGACATGAACAGTCTATACTTTTTAGGGTTGGAACTTAGCCCCACCCCTGCCCCGCCTCTTCCCATTGCAAATAGTGCAGAGGGGTGGAGAAGAGGCGGGAGCTCAGTTCCTGCTCCTGGCTCTTCCATTCCCCCCCCCCCCCCCCCCCCTGCATACGAGGACAACGTATATCGGCTCGGCGTAAAAACCGAGCCGATATACGTTCATGTGACTTCACCCTGAGTCTGTAAGTTTGCCTGCTGTCAGACATGAACAGTCTAATTTTTAGGGTCCGTTAATCTTAACATTGAGAGATAGAAGATCCAAAAAATATCCAGAAAATCCCATTGTCTAAATTATATATATTTATTTGTATTTTGCACAGAGAAATAAGTATTTGATCCCCTACCAACCATTAAGAGTTCTGGCTCCTCCAGACCACTTAGACGCTCCTAATCAACTCTTTACCTGCATTACAGACCGCTGTCTTACATGGTCACCTGCATACAAGACTCCTGTCCACAGACTCAGTCAGACTCTAACCTCTACAACATGGGCAAGACCAGAGAGCTTACTAAGGATGTCGGGGACAAGATCATAGACCGGCACAAGGCTGGAATGGGCTACAAAACCAAAAGTAAGACGCTGGGTGAGAAGGAGACAACTGTTGGTGCAATAGGAAAAAAGGAACTGGCAGTCGGCATCGATCTGAGGCTCCATGCAAAATCTCACCTCGTGGGGTATCCTTGGTCATGGGGAAGGTGAGAGATCAGCCTAAAACTACACGGGGGGGAACTTGTTAATGATCTCAAGGCGGCTGGGACCACGAAAACCATTGGTAACACATTGTAAAATCCTGCAGGCCCACAAGGTCCCACTAAACAAGAAGGTCCATGTGCAGCCCGTCTGAAGGTTGGATGATTCTGAGAGTGATTGGGAGAAGGTGCTGTGGGTCAGATGAGAGACATTGAGCTCTTTGGTATTAACCCAACTGGCCGTGTTTGGAGGAAGAGAAATGCTGCCCATGACTCAAAGAACCCCGTCCCCACTGTCAAGAATGGAGGGGGAAACATTGTTTTGGGGGTGTTTCTCTAAGGGCACAGGACTACTTCACCGCATCAATGGGAGAATGGGTGGAGCCATGTACCGTAAGATCCTGAGTGACAACCTCCTTCCCTCCACCAAGACATTAACAATGGGTCGTGGCTGGGGCTTCCAGCAGGACAATGACCCAAAACATACAGCCAAGGCAACAAAGGAGTGGCTCAAAAAGAAGCACATTAAGGTGATGGAACGGCCCAGCCAGTCTCCAGACCTTCATCCCATAGAAAACTGATGGAGGGAGCTGAAGATCAGCGTTACCAAGCGAATGATTTAGAGATGATCTGCAAAGAGGAGCGGACCTCCTTCTGACGTGCGCAAACCTCATCAACTCCAGAGACCGGCTGCCTGCTGGGCCTGGCTACAAGGGTTTGGCCACCAAGTCTTGTTTGCCAGAGGGAGCAAATACTTATTTCTCTGCACAATGCAAATATATATAATTTAGACAATGGGATTTTCTGGATATTTTTGGGATCTTCTATCTCTCACTGTTAAGATTAACGGACCCTAAAAATTAGACTGTTCATGTCTGACAGCAGGCAAACTTACAGACTCAGGGTGAAGTCACATGAACGTATATCGGCTCAGTTTTTACGCCGAGCCGATATACGTTGTCCTCGTATGCAGGGGGGGAGGATGGAAGAGCCAGGAGCAGGAACTGAGCTCCCGCCTCTTCTCCACCCCTCTGCACTATTTGCAATGGGAAGAGGCGGGGCAGGGGTGGGGCTAAGTTCCTAGAATTAGCCCCGCCCCTGCCCCACCTCTCCCCATTGCAAATGGGGCAGGGGGGCAGGAGCTCAGTTCCTGCTCCTGGCACTTCTATCCCCCCCCCCCTGCACACGAGGACAACGTATATCGGCTCGGCGTGAAAACCGAGCCGATATACGTTCGTGTGACTTCACCCTCAGCAAGGGGTCACATACTTATTTCCTTCGCTATATGTAAAGGTAATGTCTGATTAAAAGGCTGAGTGCTAAAGTGTAAACTCCACTGAATGTCACTAGTTTAACCCAGAAAGGAGTACAGAGCCTCATTAACATTAAAATAGACCAATCACTGGGTCCTGATGGCAAACACCCTGGGTTCTAAAGTATTTAAGGTGAGAGACAATTGTTTCTTATTTAAGGACTCTCTAGTGAAGGGGTTTGTTCCATTGGATTGGCACGTAGCCAATATTGTCAAACGGTGAACCAGGAAACTACAGGCCGGTAAGTCTTACTTCTGTTGTGAGTAAAATGGTTTGAAGGGTTTCTAAGAGATGCCATCCTGGAGGACCTCAAGCAAAATAGCTGTATAACTTCATATCGGCGTGGGTTTATAACTAACCTGATCAGCGTCTGTGAGGAGGTAAGTTCTAGATGGGACCGGGGAACCTAATTGGATCTTGTGGATCTGGACTTTTCCAAAGCACTTGATACTGCCGCATTGAAAGGTTGGTATATAAAATGAGAATGCTTGGTCTGGGTGCGAATGTGTGTAAGTAACTGGCTCAATGATGGAAAGTAGAGGGTGGTTATAAATGGTACATACTGGGATTGGGTCACCATTACTAATAGAGTACCACAGGGGGCAGTATCGTGCCCTATTTTTTAATAATGACCTCAGAAGGATTGCACAGTAAAATATCAATATTTTTGCATTAACATGAGAAGGCAGGATGCAGTGGGCAAAGGATCTGGATAAATTGGGGTCAGAAAAGAGGTAAATGAGGTTTCACACTGATAAATGTGCGGTTCTGCACATGAGCAGAGGAAATACAGCTCACCATTACACACTAAAGGGGGAAACCACTGGGGACACTGCCATGGGAAAGGACTGGGGGATTTTAGTTAACTGGAGCAACCAGTGTCAGGCAGCTGCTGCCAAGGCAAATGGAATCATAGGGCACATCAGAAGAGGTCTAGGGGCACATGACGAGAACATTGTTCTTCCTCTTTACAAATCACTGGTCAGACCACACATGGAATATTGGGGACAGTTTTGGGCACGGTACTCAAAATTGGGGTTATTTTAGAACCCTCTTCCCCCCCTAATTACTATGTATGTATGTATCAGGGGCCATTACAGAGATCTCTCCAATCATCTTTATTCTCAGGCCTGTGACTAATATGTCTAGATCAGTGGTTCTTAAACTTTTTCAGCCATGCAGTCTGTTTTAAAGCAAAACTTTCCTGGACGGCTTTCTTGAGCGTCAGAACATTCTGTTATAGTCGCTAATTACTTCATTGATCCAGATGATACAAAATTATGCAAGACCGCTCCTAGAAGGGAGGACAATGTGCGGCTACAAACGGACCGAGATAAACCGGGGGCTGGGGGGGGGGGGGGGGGAAATGGCAAATGAAGTTCAACATCACTAAATGGAAGGTCATGTACACGGGCAGGAGAAACGGATGGCGCCAACATACACTATGGCCTCTTTGACGCGGGCGATATCGCAGCTTTGTACACGAAATTGTGATGATTCTTGTGAAAAATGTTGCGCTGCTGCTACCCGCAGGTTACGCACGCTAAAATCGCGAGAAAGTTAAATAGGGGTTTCTAATGTTAAAAATTTATTGCAGAAAGCGGAAATGGCGAGTTTGTGCGATGGGATAAACAAGGAGGCTCCATGGGGGACATGGGCTACAAAAATAGCAGAGAGACCTGCTGCAATGGTTAAACATAGCATCAGACACAACATGGCCAATGTGGAGGAAACCATGGGCTTCACATACATGCGATATTGTAGCCCGTGTGAAAGCAGCCTAAATGGGGTACTGCTGGGGAAAACTGAAATGGAAAAGACCTGGGGTACTAGTGGGCTGTAGACTCAACTGGAGCAACCAATGCCAGTCAGCTGCTGCAAAAGCTAATAAAGTCTTGGGGTGCAGTAAAAGAGGTATAGGGGCGAGGGACGAGAACATTATCCTCCCAGTATATAAGGCACTTGTCAAGCCTCACATGGAATACTGCGTACAGTTCTGCACACCGGGGCTCAGGAAGGATGTTACTGTGCTGGAGGGGGTACAAAGAAGGGCAACTAAACTAATACATGGAATGACGGGACTGGAATACCCAGAGAGGCACCAAAACTGGGATTATTCACCCCGGAAAAAAGATGGCTAAGGGGCTACCAAATAACGATGTATAAGTACATGAGGGGACGATACAAGGATCTCTGCCAGGATCTGTTTATACCCAGGACCGCGACGGTAACAAGAGGGCATCCGTTACGTCTAGAACAGGGGTGTCAAACTCATTTTCACCGAGGGCCACTATCCTACACACATACGCACAGACACACTATATATACATACATATATTACACATACACACAGGTACACACACATACGCACACAAGGACACTTCTGCATTTTTATACACATTTTAATAATTACCTGCATCCAGTATGGTCCCACTGGCAGGTATACCGGCTGCTCTCAGTCCTTTTTGGGGCCGTCCTGCATACTTGGGGCCCTGATGTCTCCCAGGCCTGCAGCCATGAACAGAAGGCGGGCCGGTGAGAGGAGTTCGGCGCTGACCAGCACTGACAAGCTCTCACCCTGCAGCTCCTCCTCATGTCTCTGCAGTCTTCTTCCCTCCTCCGCGGCCGTTGTCAGTCTGCTATCGGCACTCTTTTATTACTGTCTGCTCTACTGAGACAGAACAAGCCGATAGAAAATCGCATACTGACAACAGCACGGAGGGTGAGGGAACTTGCTGCACAACCAGTGGGCCACAGAAAATAAGGGGGCGGTCTGGATTCAGCCCGCGGGCCTTGTGTTTGACACCTGTGGTCTAGAAGAAAGCAGGTTTCATCACCAACACAGAAGGGGGTTCTTTACTGTAAGAGCAGTGAGACTGTGGAACTCTCTGCCTGAGGATGTGGTGATGGCAAAATCTATATACAAGTTTAAGAGGGACTAGATGTCTTTCTAGAGCGCTATGATATTACCGGATATAGACATTAAATAACCAGCGGGGTTGTTGATTCATTCAACTGGATGGTCATTTGTCTTTTTTCAACCTAACATACCATGTTACAATGTATTCCACTTGGCAGACTTGGAATTGGGAAGGAATTTTTTCCTAAAATGAGGAAAATTTGCTTCTATCTCAGTGGATTGTGTTTTTTTTTTTTTTTGTTGCCTTCCTCTGGATCAACATTGGAAGGGTGAGGTGAGGAGAATAGGCAGAACTAGATAGACATGTATTTTTTCCCCCCCTCCCCTCAGCCTATGTACTAGTATTTATTAGGAAATTCTAGTACCAGCGTTTCTGGTGGCGCTGTGCTACATGGTAAATTCATTATGATGCCCACTAGAGATGAGCGAACGTACTCGTAACGAGTACTTACGCACCCGAGTACCGCCATTTTCGAGTACTGCAGTACTCGGGCGTAAAGATTCGGGGGGCGCCGTGGCGGCACGGGGGGTAGCAGTGGGGAGTGTGGGGGAGAGGGAGAGAGAGAGGGCTCCCCCCTGTTCCCCGCTGCTCCCCCCCGCACCGCCGCGCCTCTCCCCGCCCCCCAGCGCCCCCCGAATCTTTACGCCCGAGTACTGAAGTACTCGAAAATGGCGGTATTCGGGTGCGTAAGTACTCGTTACGAGTACGTTCGCTCATCTCTAATGCCCACACATCACACACACAGCTCTACTACATGGTACATCCATTATGATCCCCACACATCACACACACAGCTCTACTACATGGTACACCCATGCTTATTTCCAGACATCACCAGCTCAGCACACTCCTGGATACAGTGATCAGCTCCTGGTCATGTGATCCCTGACTCCACCCACACAGGTGATCACATGGTGGTGATGTCATCACAGGTCCTGGTAGCTGCTGTCGGCATATCCAGTATACAGTACTTTATACCAGACTTAACAATGGCTCCTCCCACAGCAGTGACATCACCGCAGGTTCTTTAGCCCACTGGATCTCTTACCAAACTGCACATTGGCTCCTCCCACAGCAATGACATCACTGCAGGTTCTTCAGCCCATTGGATCTCTGTGGTGGAGGTAGGTTGTTGTCTTCTGCCAGGACCGCTGAGTTGTGTCTTGACATAATAACGGCTTTTGTTATTTTATTCTTCCCTTTACAAGAGCCCTGAGGGCTTCTGCCCACTTGTGTTTTTTTAATGCGGCGATATCGCTGGTGTTTTTTAAAGCAAATGTCAATGGGATTTTCTAATGTTAGAATCGCATGTTGGTGCTTTGCGATTTTTGTGCAATGTGATTTTAACATTAGAAAGTTGACATTTGCATTAAAAAAACGCTACTGGACAGAAGCCCTAACTGTGGTGTTCTTCTGGCAGTAAGGTCCTGTGTTTTATATATGTTGTAGGACCTGCAATGACATCACCAGAGGCGGAGCATGAGAAGCACTCACATACAAACATACAGACAAGTGGTCGTTAGTAGCTTGACAAAAAGGGTCTCGCTCACCCTTGATGCACCGGTTCCACTCTTTTCAGTCCTCATGTGAATGAGGATCCGCTGTAATACCAGACACGGCCCGGGGGCAGGAATGTGAACAGCTTCTGGAACTACCTCTGACGTAGTGTATGACAGCCCGGTACCCGATGCAGAACACGTGTCGTACAAAACGGGACATTGTAAGTAAGAAAAGATGGTATCAGAATGTGCCATAAATCCGTAGGAGCGCCGCTGCTGATTAACGCTTCGGTAATGTATTAACCTAAAATAGACAAATTCAAGGATCCTTGCGTCGATTCTTCAGTCGGCCGTTAGTTTGCTCCGGCGGCTCAGCCAGTCTACCGGCGGCTTGTCGAGTGCGTTGATTATCAAGTTGGGCGTTAGTTTGCTCCGGCGTCTCAGCTACTCGGGCGGCTGCTACTTTAAGTGCGGCTGTTGTCCTTCTGCTCAAACAGGTCCTCCGCGGCTCGGCATGTTATGTCTAAAACACAAAATCTGTTTGGGTCGTATACAAATCCCCAGTTCTGGTCCGATCTGAGTAAAATTTGGCATTTGTTGTTGTCGATAGCAACCAATCATAGCTCAGCTTTCATTTGTTATTCTGCTGAGGTAACATGAAAGCTGCGCTGTGATTGGTTGTTATATATTATACTGGGGTAACATGAAAGCTGTGCTGTGATTGGTTGTTATATATTATACTGGGGTAACATGAAAGCTGCGCTGTGATTGGTTGTTATATATTATACTGAGGTAACATGAAAGCTGCGCTGTGATTGGTTGTTATATATTATACTGAGGTAACATGAAAGCTGTGCTGTGATTGGTTGTTATATATTATACTGATGTAACATGAAAGCTGCACTGTGATTGGTTGTTATATATTATATTGCTGAGGTAACATGAAAGCTGCGCTGTGATTGGTTGTTATATATTATACTGAGGTAACATGAAAGCTGCACTGTGATTGGTTGTTATATATTATACTGGGGTAACATGAAAGCTGTGCTGTGATTGGTTGTTATATATTATACTGAGGTAACATGAAAGCTGTGCTGTGATTGGGTGTTATATATTATACTGAGGTAACATGAAAGCTGTGCTGTGATTGGTTGTTATATATTATACTGAGGTAACATGAAAGCTGCGCTGTGATTGGTTGTTATATATTATACTGAGGTAACATGAAAGCTGTGCTGTGATTGGTTGTTATATATTATACTGATGTAACATGAAAGCTGCACTGTGATTGGTTGTTATATATTATATTGCTGAGGTAACATGAAAGCTGCGCTGTGATTGGTTGTTATATATTATACTGAGGTAACATGAAAGCTGCACTGTGATTGGTTGTTATATATTATATTGCTGAGGTAACATGAAAGCTGTGCTGTGATTGGTTGTTATATATTATACCGCTGAGGTAACATGAAAGCTGCGCTGTGATTGGTTGTTATATATTATATTGCTGAGGTAACATGAAAGCTGTGCTGTGATTGGTTGTTATATATTATACTGAGGTAACATGAAAGCTGTGCTGTGATTGGTTGTTATATATTATACTGAGGTAACATGAAAGCTACACTGTGATTGGTTGTTATATATTATACTGAGGTAACATGAAAGCTGCGCTGTGATTGCTTGTTATATATTATACTGCTGAGGTAACATGAAAGCTGCGCTGTGATTGGTTGTTATATATTATACTGGGGTAACATGAAAGCTGCGCTGTGATTGGTTGTTATATATTATACTGAGGTAATATGAAAGCTGCGCTGTGATTGGTTGTTATATATTATACTGAGGTAACATGAAAGCTGTGCTGTGATTGGTTGTTATATATTATACTGATGTAACATGAAAGCTGCACTGTGATTGGTTGTTATATATTATACTGAGGTAACATGAAAGCTGCGCTGTGATTGGTTGTTATATAATATACTGAGGTAACATGAAAGCTGCACTGTGATTGGTTGTTATATATTATACTGCTGAGGTAACATGAAAGCTGTGCTGTGATTGGTTGTTATATATTATATTGCTGAGGTAACATGAAAGCTGTGCTGTGATTGGTTGTTATATATTATACTGCTGAGGTAACATGAAAGCTGCGCTGTGATTGGTTGTTATATATTATACTGCTGAGGTAACATGAAAGCTGCGCTGTGATTGGTTGTTATATATTATACTGCTGAGGTAACATGAAAGCTGCGCTGTGATTGGTTGTTATATATTATACTGAGGTAACATGAAAGCTGTGCTGCGATTGGTTGTTATATATTATACTGGGGTAACATGAAAGCTGCGCTGTGATTGGTTGTTATATATTATACTGAGGTAACATGAAAGCTGTGCTGTGATTGGTTGTTATACATTATACTGAGGTAACATGAAAGCTGTGCTGTGATTGGTTGTTATATATTATACTGAGGTAACATGAAAGCTGCGCTGTGATTTGTTGTTATATATTATACTGAGGTAACATGAAAGCTGCGCTGTGATTGGTTGTTATATATTATACTGCTGAGGTAACATGAAAGCTGCGCTGTGATTGGTTGTTATATATTATACCACTGAGGTAACATGAAAGCTGCGCTGTGATTGGTTGTTATATATTATACTGAGGTAACATGAAAGCTGCGCTGTGATTGGTTGTTATATATTATACTGAGGTAACATGAAAGCAGCGCTGTGATTGGTTGTTATATATTATACTGAGGTAACATGAAAGCTGTGCTGTGATTGGTTGTTATATATTATACTGAGGTAACATGAAAGCTGCGCTGTGATTGGTTGTTATATATTATACCGCTGAGGTAACATGAAAGCTGCGCTGTGATTGGTTGTTATATATTATATTGCTGAGGTAACATGAAAGCTGTGCTGTGATTGGTTGTTATATATTATACCGCTGAGGTAACATGAAAGCTGCGCTGTGATTGGTTGTTATATATTATATTGCTGAGGTAACATGAAAGCTGTGCTGTGATTGGTTGTTATATATTATACTGAGGTAACATGAAAGCTGTGCTGTGATTGGTTGTTATATATTATACTGAGGTAACATGAAAGCTACACTGTGATTGGTTGTTATATATTATACTGAGGTAACATGAAAGCTGCGCTGTGATTGCTTGTTATATATTATACTGCTGAGGTAACATGAAAGCTGCGCTGTGATTGGTTGTTATATATTATACTGAGGTAACATGAAAGCTGCGCTGTGATTGGTTGTTATATATTATACTGAGGTAACATGAAAGCAGCGCTGTGATTGGTTGTTATATATTATACTGAGGTAACATGAAAGCTGTGCTGTGATTGGTTGTTATATATTATACTGCTGAGGTAACATGAAAGCTGTGCTGTGATTGGTTGTTATATATTATACTGCTGAGGTAACATGAAAGCTGCGCTGTGATTGGTTGTTATATATTATATTGCTGAGGTAACATGAAAGCTGTGCTGTGATTGGTTGTTATATATTATACTGAGGTAACATGAAAGCTGCGCTGTGATTGGTTGTTATATATTATACTGAGGTAACATGAAAGCCGCGCTGTGATTGGTTGTTATATATTATACTGAGGTAACATGAAAGCTGCGCTGTGATTGGTTGTTATATATTATATTGCTGAGGTAACATGAAAGCTGCGCTGTGATTGGTTGTTATATATTATACTGAGGTAACATGAAAGCTGTGCTGTGATTGGTTGTAATATATTATACTGAGGTAACATGAAAGCTGCGCTGTGATTGGTTGTTATATATTATACTGCTGAGGTAACATGAAAGCTGTGCTGTGATTGGTTGTTATATATTATACTGCTGAGGTAACATGAAAGCTGTGCTGTGATTGGTTGTTATATATTATACTGCTGAGGTAACATGAAAGCTGTGCTGTGATTGGTTGTTATATATTATACTGCTGAGGTAACATGAAAGCTGTGCTGTGATTGGTTGTTATATATTATACTGCTGAGGTAACATGAAAGCTGCGCTGTGATTGGTTGTTATATATTATATTGCTGAGGTAACATGAAAGCTGTGCTGTGATTGGTTGTTATATATTATACTGAGGTAACATGAAAGCTGCGCTGTGATTGGTTGTTATATATTATACTGAGGTAACATGAAAGCCGCGCTGTGATTGGTTGTTATATATTATACTGAGGTAACATGAAAGCTGTGCTGTGATTGGTTGTTATATATTATACTGCTGAGGTAACATGAAAGCTGCGCTGTGATTGGTTGTTATATATTATACTGCTGAGGTAACATGAAAGCTGTGCTGTGATTGGTTGTTATATATTATACTGCTGAGGTAACATGAAAGCTGTGCTGTGATTGGTTGTTATATATTATACTGCTGAGGTAACATGAAAGCTGTGCTGTGATTGGTTGTTATATATTATACTGCTGAGGTAACATGAAAGCTGCGCTGTGATTGGTTGTTATATATTATACTGCTGAGGTAACATGAAAGCTGTGCTGTGATTGGTTGTTATATATTATACTGCTGAGGTAACATGAAAGCTGCGCTGTGATTGGTTGTTATATATTATACTGAGGTAACATGAAAGCTGTGCTGTGATTGGTTGTTATATATTATACTACTTAGGTAACATGAAAGCTGCGCTGTGATTGGCTGCTAGGGGCACCAAAAACAGTTTTTTACTGTTTGTTGTTTTCCTGCTAGACAGTTCTGATAAATGAGGGCCGGTGTTCATACATTTGCTCCATGTGTTCCTGTCTGGGGATCATTTTTGCAAACTGTTATCCACACGGACATCCAAGGTGGAATTAGGAAGGACAAAATGGGCAAATGATGGGTGGCTCCCCCGGGGTTAGATGGGGGCTAAGAAGCAGCACAGAAACACCAGCGCTCAGTCCGCCTCTTCTAGTGGGAATTACTTGTTGGAAATAACCAGGAATACTAAATCGAGTTGTAGAATCCATCGGTAGAAGCAAACTTAGGGGGCGCTGCATTAAAATTCAAGCAAAGGCCAAAAAATGCAAATAAGGTTGCTGAGACAATGACATTTCAGATTTCTTTAGCCTATAACCTTCTCCGGGTGGAGATTCTACGGTGTGCAAAGTGTCCCGTCAGCCGGTTCTACAGGTTGTGGGCGATAAACCAACAAACAGACATTGACAAATATATAGAAGATGTTGATATTCAATTTACCTAGTGGGACAAAATTTTTTTTAGAGTATTAAAAAATACAAAAAAAGGTTAAAAACCCCACATCTGGTGCTTTTGTAATGACCCAGAGAAAAAAGTCAGTCCATGTAACCGGCAGAGGGCGGCCCTGAAAATAAATACATGAAACAGGGCGAAAATAGCTAATCTCATCTTACGAAACACGGAATAGAAAGCGATCAAAATGTCACACGGATCAACACATGGTGCGACTAAAAAAGTGCAACTCATCCTGCAGAAAGAAGCAGAACTGCTGTAACCTATGACTTCAGGGATAGCGGGCTTATGCCGTTGTTTTTTCGTACAAGATGCGTTCATGAAAGATTTCCGCTGCCCCACTGCTATTTATTGCAGGACGCTGAAGCTGCACATGTAATGATAGAAGGCTCTATAGGTTACTTATAACGGTCTGTCACTTACAGGTGCTGAAGTGGTGCGAGGCCTGATAATGGACCCAGTGGAATACAGAGCAGTCATCAAGTTCCTTTACTTGAAAGGCCGCACTGCAAGGGAGACGTTCGATGAGATGAAAGAGGTTTATGTGGAGGAGGAATCCCCACCATATGATGGAGTCAAGAGCTGGCATTGTCAATTTAAATGTGGTTGGACTTCACTGGAAACGGCTCTAACTCCAGCGCTCCCCACAGGCCGCGCTCAGCCATTCATGGAATTAAATGGTACATTATATGGATCAAATGAATGACTGAGCACTATCGTGATTGGCTGAGCGCTGTGACCAATCAGAGGCAGCAGTTTCTGGAGGTGAGGATTTTTCAATCCCCGGCCTCCAGAAGACAGAATACGACTGCCGGGGCCAGAGAGAAAAAATGTTGTTGTTTTTTCTTTTTACAGCTATGGATGATTTTGAGGGAAGGGCTTATATTTCAAGCCCTTCCCCGAAAATCATCGCTGCGGGGGTTGCCTGCAACCCATTGCTTTCACCGGCCCCATTGAAAGCAATGGGATGGCATCGTGGATCTTTGCCACAGCTGTGGCAGAGGATTCTTTTATCCTGCGGGGATGAAGGAATCCCCTGCCATAGTTGTGTCAGGGGAGCACAATGTACTCCCTTTGTTTTCAATGGGGCTGGCGCTGCTGCCTCCGACCCCATAAAAAGCAATGGGCAATACCTTAGATTTTTCTTAGTGCTGCGAGCCTTGAGTGAAAACATCGCAAATGAGTATAAAACCATTGAAAATCATTGGTTTCATAAATATGCATTTTCGCTCACTCTCGTATCGCAAGAAAACACATCGCTAGTGGGCAGCAGCCCTTAGAATTTTTAAAAAGTTTTTCAGTACATTATATTCTACATTAAAAAATACAACTCGTCCCGCAAACAACAACAACAACCCTCATACAGCGCCGGCGATGGGTAAATAAAGGAGTTACAGTTTTTTAAAGGGAGGGGGGAGGAAAAAAAATGGGGGGAGGGGTGTGTGTGTCCTTAACGGGTTAATGAACGTCTCTCGTACAAACTGTATAAACTTGGTAACACCGAAATCGTGCTGACCCAGAGAATAATGTTATTGTATCACTTAAAGCGTTCAGTCTGCAAAATAAATGAAGTCTACAAAAGTAATGGCAGAATCCTAAAAAAAAGTACAAAACAATAATTCTACTAATTAAATACAACTCACCACAAAAAACGAGCCGCCATAATGGCGAAGGAGGAACGTAAGAAATGAGGAAAAACGAGTTGGTGGTTAAGGTGCAAACAGGCCACTAAGGGGTTAAAGAGGATGCTCCCTTGTAATAATCCTTGGACCACAATGACTTCCCATGATCCCAGGGGGCGACTCTGGGGTCATTCTGCATACAGTTCCCTCCAATGCTGGAGCCCAGAGCTTCCTGCTGAGCAGTATCAATGCCTCCGCGCTGCAGCCGGCCGTTTCATTAGGAGGCCTACTAGTCCGTACATTCCAGGACTCGGGTCCACGACTGTGTATTACGTGTGCTGCACTGACGTGTGATAGGTGGTTCACTGATCCATGCACATGTGCGTATAGCCCCTGCATATCGATACACAGGATAATAGATTGCAGCAGGCTCTACTGCGCTGCGTACCCCACAACGGGAGCTCTAGACATGGGTATAGACTGCAGATGATACATACACAACCCACTATGCAACGGCGGGCACGTAAAAAGAAATAGTTCACTAGGCATCCTGTCACTCATGATGCACTGAGATCAAGGCACATGGTAGGCGCATGGTATGCACATGGTATGGACATGGTATGCACAAGGTATGCACATGGTATGGACATGGTAGGCACAGGTATGCACAAGGTATGCACATGGTATGCACATGGTATGGACATGGTATGGACATGGTATGCACATGGTATGGACATGGTAGGCACAATGTATGCACAAGGTATGCACATGGTATGGACATGGTAGGCACATGGTATGGACATGGTAGGCACAAGGTATGCACATGGTATGGACATGGTAGGCACAGGTATGCACAAGGTATGCACATGGTATGCACATGGTATGGACATGGTATGGACAAGGTATGCACATGGTATAGACATGGTAGGCACAAGGTATGCACAGGGTATGCACATGGTATGGACAAGGTATGCACATGGTATGGACATGGTAGGCACAAGGTATGCACATGGTATGGACAAGGTATGCACATGGTATGGACATGGTAGGCACATGGTATGGACATGGTATGCACAAGGTATGGACATGGTATGCACATGCTATGCACATGATATAGACATGGTATGGACATGGTAGGCACAAGGTATGCACATGGTATGGACAAGGTATGCACATGGTATGGACATGGTAGGCACATGGTATGGACATGGTATGCACAAGGTATGGACATGGTATGCACATGCTATGCACATGGTATAGACATGGTATGGACATGGTAGGCACAAGGTATGCACATGGTATGGACATGGTAGGCACATGGTATGCACATGGTATAGACATGGTATGGACATGGTATGGACATGGTAGGCACAAGGTATGCACATGGTATGGACAAGGTATAGACATGGTATGCACATGGTATGCACATGGTATGGACAAGGTATGCACATGGTATGGACAAGGTATGCACATGGTATGGACAAGGTATGCACATGGTATGGACATGGTAGGCACAAGGTATGCACATGGTATGCACATGGTATGGACATGGTAGGCACATGGTATGGACATGATATGCACAAGGTATGGACATGGTATGGACATGGTAGGCACAAGGTATGCACATGGTATGGACAAGGTATGCACATGGTATGGACATGGTATGGACATGGTATGCACAAGGTATGGACATGGTATGGACAAGGTATGCACATGGTATGGACATGGTAGGCACATGGTATGGACATGGTATGGACATGGTAGGCACATGGTATGCACATGGTATAGACATGGTATGGACATGGTAGGCACAAGGTATGCACAAGGTATGCACATGGTATGGACAAGGTATAGACATGCTATGGACATGGTAGGCACATGGTATGCACATGGTATGCACATGGTATGGACATGGTAGGCACATGGTATGCACATGGTATGGACAAGGTATGCACATGGTATGGACATGGTAGGCACATGGTATGCACATGGTATGCACATGGTATCTAAGAGACCTTTAACAATTGTGGAATTTGGCGCCAAATGTCCTCCATCTGTACACTGTGGGCCTGACTATACATCTGTAGGGTCCTCACTCTTTAGACGGTTTTGTAACCCTTTCCAGCCCGATGAGCACCAGCAGCTCCTCTTCTGAGTCTTCCGGGATCCTCCACAGATGCGTGTTGTATCAGACTTGGACGGATCCCGCTCGGTAAATAACATCACTCTGAGCCGTATTCATTCTGCAGCATTTATAGCACCAGCCGTGTGGGGGGGGGGGGGGGGGGGGGATTTTAAGAATATCCTTCACATGTGATGATATTTTCCGCCGTTAATCCCCAGCCTGTCTGTTTATACTGCAGAGTTTAACCCTTAAAATACAAGGGTTAATATCCGCAGCTGCAAGTAGAAAAGGTGGCCAAATCCGCACCATTTAGGAACTGCTGCGATTCAGCCATGTGAGAAGGTGGCCTTTGGGTTCACATACTTTTGCCACTTACAGACATGATATTAGATTATTTTCCTCAATACATGACCAAATCTAATATTTTTGACTCATTTGTTTGGTTTGGTACGCATCATCCACTTTTAGAACTTGAGTTAAAATCTGATGTAGTTTTCGGTCAAATATAACCAAAAACATGGAAAATTCTGAAGGGTTCACAAACTTTCAAGCCCCACTTTGGCTTACATTGATAAAATCTACCAATGAAATGCCAGACTTTGTTTAAAGGGCTTCTCCAGCTCCTGAAAATTGACCTATTCACAAGATAGGTCGATTAGCTGATTGCCAGGTCAGCTGTCAGCCTGTATGGAACAGGAAGTAGATAGCTCCCTGCAGTGGCCCAATGTGGTATTGCAGGCATAGACTTCCACTGCAAGGAGCTATGTGCTTCCCGTTCTGCATGGGGTGCGGCTTTATTCACGCAAGCATTTTTACGGGGCTATTTATCTGCATTTTCACACCTGACCGATAATCGCAAACATCTGAGGCATTCGACTCCAATGCATTCGTTCACACGGGCGGTTTTGCGTATGAACAATCGCCCATCGGGGAAGAAAAGTGCATACGCTCCCGATTCCAGTGGGCACTTTTACGTGTGGACGAAAAAGATAGTTCTGGTTCTATCTTTTGACCGATATATGCTGCGGGCTCCCATGGACTTCTATGGGAGCTGGAAAAATAGGGGGGGGGGGGCAGTTTAGCAGCATCCAATGCTGGGAAAAGCTTACAGGTGCCTCTATTTAGTAATTTGAAGGCATTCCAAGGATTTATGCGGAGCGAGGGATTTCGCACGTCGCACCCGGCCATGTGAATGGACAAGAAAATGCTAATTAAGCTCGGGGCTTGATTGCGTCGGTTCTTCATTCACGCTATTTAATGGTGCGTGCGGGCGATCGTTAAACATATACGCTCATGGGAAGGACCCTTGACAGTTGGCCTGGCAAATAGCTAATTGGCCAAGGGTGCAGACCCTTGCCAATCAGCTAATGAGTTACGGTGTGGATAGGTGATCAATTCTGCAGAGCTAGAAACCCCCTTAAGACCTGTGTGTTATTATTCTTGCCAACGACGGCTCTGATTGGATCATTTCAGGGTAAGAGCGCGTCCCCCACCTGCTAAACCAGTTTATAATGTATTCCTAAATGTCCGCTAGGAATAACAGCAAGCAGGAAACCTACCTGCATCCTCCTCCCCCCTGACATGTCTGTTGGTAAATACTTCTATTTCCCCAGTCGTCTCCACGACCACCTGAGATCGCCTCCTCCTGATAGGACAGGAACACACCGAGAGGTTAAAAGCTCCCCCCCTTCCCCAGTGTCTTCCTGTCCTGCCAGGAGGCAGGATCTCCGAGAGGGGCTGGTGGAGACGCCAGCCTGAAGACTATACTCACGGGCGGATCAGAGGGCAGTGGGTCTGCCTGTCCTCTCTTCCTGCCAGACGACTCCCGGGATGCCACTTGGGGTATCCCCTGGGCCAGGTTCCTCCTGTGGCGGCCCATGGGGGGTTCAAAGCGGGAGCTCATGTCCTCTTGCTTCCCCGGTATAGGACCGGGCGCAGCGCTCCGGAAGCCCCTTTGACGCTTTGGAGGGGGTAGGGCGCCGCGTCATGTGTCCGGATGTTAGGTGGGGGCGGGGCTTGGCGCGGAGGCACCAAAATTTGAAAAACAAAAGGAACCTGAGAGAAGAGGAAGAAGTGGTGAAGTAAGCCAGCGCTAGCAGGTCGGCTTAGGATTGCTACTAGGTGTCTGCAGCACTGGTATCAGAGATGAGTGCTCCAGCACCAGACATTGCTGAATCTTCAGCCACAGCGGCCCCCTCCCCCCCCTCCCTCCCAGAACAAAACGCAAAAAGTGTGCAGAGTGCGGGTCAAGACTACCAGCTACGTACGAGAGGCCTCTATGCAAGGCGTGCGTAGCCAGGCTAGTTAAGGAGGAATCGAGGGGATTCATGGAAGACGTCAGGAAGCTGGTCAAGGAGGAGGTGCAATCAGCTCTGACGTCGCAAATAGCGCCACCAGCGGGGGCATCCAGGGCTAAACGCCAGAAAAAGGCATATATCCCGGAAGAGCCTTCAGACTCCGAGAGCTCAATTGGGTCAGAGCTGCAGGAACCAGCACCCGAAGAGTCCTCCGACGATAAAGACTATAAAAAAATATTTATTCCACCAAGACGACTTAACAGAGCTCATTAAGTCTGTCAGGGCTATGCTTAAAATGGAGGAATTCAGAGAACCTCGTATTCTGCAGGACGAGATATTCGGGGGAATGGGGGAAAGGCGTAGACACACCTTCCCAGTCCATAATAACATTTCTAAAATGATCTAAAAAGAATGGAAGAAGCCTGATGAGGGATTCTTCTCCACTAGGGGGGTCAAAAGAAGATACCCGTTTGAGGACGAGGTGTGCGCGAGCTGGGAAGAAGTACCCAAGGTGGATGTCCCGGTGGCCAAGGTGGCTAAGAGAACTACCCTGCCCTTCGAGGACGCCGCACAATTAAAGGATCCAATGGATCGGAAAACTGAAGGCCTCCTGAAAAAGTCGTGGGAGGCAGCAGCGAACATACTCAGACAAGGGGTCGCAGCCACTTGCATGGCCCGGACCCTGGGAGTGTGGTTGGAGCAGCTGGAGCTCCATATCACAAATAAAACTCCGAGGGAGCAGATTCTAAACTCTCTCCCGATCCTAAGGATGGCCACAAACTTGTTGGCGGACGCATCGGCAGAGACAGCTCTCAGCAAAAGCGACAGCCCTGTCTAATTCTGCCAGAAGGGTCTTATGGCTGAAGTCGTGGTCGGGCGATTTAGCCTCCAAGAACAAGCTGTGTTCTCTTCCGTTTCACGGCCAGTTTCTATTCGGCCCAGACCCTGACAAGATCCTCGAGAAGGCAGCCGACCGGAAGAAGGGATTCCCAGAGGAAATAATACTACCCTATCTGGATGACATCTTGATTGTAGCAGGGTGCAGAGAGCTCCTGACAGAACACCTGGCGACAGTGCTCGACCTGCTCCAGTTCCTAGGATGGATAATAAACTGGGAGAAATCCAGGCTAGATCCCAGCAGAGAAAAAGTATTCCTGGGCATAACGCTAGACTCGGAATCTCAATGCTCCTTTCTTCCCGAGATAAAGGTACAGAAGGTCCGTCGGCTGGTCAAAACCTTCTTGCGGAGACAGTCATGTACAATCCGGGAGGCCATGTCTCTTCTAGGAAGCTTGACGTCATGCATTCCGGGGGTAGCATGGGCCCAGGCTCACACCAGAGCCCTGCAGACCGCAGTCCTTTCAGTTTGGGACAAAAGACAATCCTCACTAGAGACGAAAATGCACATCCAAAACTCAGTGAAAGTATCCCTGAGCTGGTGGACATCCCCAGCGAACCTGTGAAAGGGGGTCCACTGGATACAAAAACCAGCCACACACATCACGACAGACGCAAGTGCCTGGGGATGGGGAGCGCAGGTGGGGGGCCAGCTTCTTCAGGGTCCTTGGCCACAGGAGATAAAAGACCAATCCTAAAATTACAGAGAAATCCAGGCGGTTTGGAAAGCCCTACAACAGCTGGGGGGTTCAGTACGGAATCAACATATAAAGATCCTGTCGGACAACACCATCGCGGTCGCCCACATTCGGTGCCAGGGGGGCACGAGGTCACCCACTCTACAGAACATCGGGCAGAAAATCTTCCACTGGGCAGAAGGCTGAGTCCTCTCAATTTTGGCAACACATTTGAAGGGGGTGCTGAACCAGAGGGCGGATTTTCTCAGCAGAAGGCGGATAGACCCAGGAGAATGGTCTCTTTCTCAGGAGGTGTTCGGAATCCTGACAAACAGGTGGGGTCCCCCACAACTTGATCTATTTGCAACCAGCGAGAACGCCAAGGTGAGGAACTTCTTCTCCCTCCGACCAAGGGATCGACCAACAGCAATAGACTCCCTAAGCCAGGACTGGGGAGAAGGGCTTGTGTACGCCTTTCCTCCAATACCGCTGATTCCAAGAGTCCTGCAGCATTTCAGAGCATAGGTATGCACACTGATCCTGGTGACCCCCCTTCTGGCCAAAGAGAAGCTGGTTCGGTCTTCTGACAACTCTGAGCATCCAGGACCCAGTCATCCTTCCGGCTCAGGCAGATCTACTAACACAGGGGCCACTGAACCACCTAGGCGTAGACAGACTCCACCTAACAGCCTGGATCTTGAGGAATCCACACTGAAAGGAAGAGGGTTCTTAGAGAGAGTAATCGAGACTTTAATGTCAAGCAGAAAGAAGACATCCCCTTGATCTTAGAGTTCTTGCAGGGGGGCCTAGAGATGGGCCTCTCTCCAAGCACTTTGAGAGTTCAGGTAGCAGCCCTTAGTGCTATATGTGACACCAAGTTTTCAGAGAAGAGGTGGATCAGCAGATTTCTGACTGCAGCAGACAGGTTACGGCCTAGGCCCACAAATATGTTTCCGGACTGGAACCTTAATTGGGTCCTGAAGGCTATGTCAGCAGAACCCTTCGAACCGATTGAGGCACTGCCAATAAAAATGCTCACGATTAAAACAGTCTTCCTGGTAGCCATTACCTCAGCAAGACGAGTTGGTGAATTACAGGTCCTGTCTATTCGCCACCCGTTCCTTAAAATCACGGACACAAAGCTAGTGTTTAAAACGGATCCAGCCTTTATGCCAAAAGTATTGTCTCCTTTCCATAGATCCCAAATCGTAGTGATCCCCTCATTCTTCGATAGACCTAAAGACGAGGGAGAAAGAGCCCTAAACTGCCTAGACGTCAGGAGAGCGGTCCTGAGTTATATGGACACCACAAGCCGCTGGAGACGAGATGACAACCTGTTTGTCCAGTTCTTCGGCCCAAACAAAGGGAGCAAAGCGGCAAAGAGCTCCATAGCCAGGTGGATCCGCCTGGCCATTACCGAATCCTATAGGGCCCTGGGGAAAGAAGTCCCCTCGGTTCTTAAAGCCCACTCTACAATGGCAGTAGCGTCTTCATGGGCCGAGCATAGTTTAGCATCCGTTGAGCAGATATGTAAGTCCGCAGTTTGGAAGCAGCCGCACACTTTTGTTAAGCATTATAGGGTAAAGGTGCAGCAAGACGAGGACATGGCCTTTGGCCGCAAGGTCCTCTCGGCAGCAATCCCACCCTAGATAAACTTTAGTTGGTACGTCTCAGGTGGTGCTGTCGTGGAGACGACTGGGGAAAAAGGTGATTATACCTACCCGATAATCGGGTTTCCAGGAGTCTCCACGACAGCACCCGTACATTCCCTTCCGAAGAAGATAAATAAATAGGAGGTGCTAGAAAAATTATGAAATATTATTCCCCCCCCCCCCCCCAAAAAAAAATAGAGAATAGGTTAAAAAACCAGTTAGGTAAAGATTTAAGTTAGCTCCTACCCCGGCAATTCGTTAGAATCCACTGAGGAAGATGGGGAAGGGAGGGAGCTTTTAACGTCTCGGTGTGTTCCCGTCCTATCAGGAGGAGGCAATCTCAGGTGGTGCTGTCGTGGAGACTCCTGGAAACCCGATTATCGATAGGTATAATCTCTTTTTTCTCATGAAGTTACAACCCCCGAACATCTGTTCTTTGGGGCGTTCACACGTCGCTGATTTGCTTTGAATTTTGGGCAATGGGAAATTTAAAAATTGTGCCCAAGATTCCCATCCTTGTGCGGTCCACCAAGCTGAACGCCACACAAGCACATGCGCTACTCTCCTCCAAAACACGGACCAGAATAGGACATGCTGCGCTCTTAGTCTTTTGTTTTACTCTGACGGAACGTGTGCGGACGCCCAATAAAATGGCCCTATTTTTGTTTGATTTTTGGGTGCAGCTGGGTTACAAGCGCAAAAAAAATCGTGACTATTAGAACCAATTCTCTGCTGCTTGAAAGATAGGACCTGAATCACGGCCCGATATGGCCCTCGCCGGTGTGCAGGGCCCTTACAGTGGCTCACTCACACGGTCGTATGTAGTTTCTAAAAAATAGACCAATTTCACTGCCTATGCGGAAACAGGCTGAACTGGATGGACATCTGTCTTTTGTCAGCCTAGCATACTTTGTTACTGTGCTAACAGTTGCAGAGTCCCCATCGGAATCCCTACCATGCAGGACATAGTTCTGTACGCCTTTGCAGCTACCGTGTTTCCATGAAAATAAGACACTGCCTTATATTTATTTTTGCCACAAAAGAGGCACTAGGTCTTATTTTCGGGGAATGTCTTATAATACTTACCTTGCAGGCGCAGTCCAGGTTCTCCCACTGGTCTCCGGAGCTTCAGTCCTTGGCCGCAGACAGAAGATCACTTACTGGTTATGGGATTCATAAATCCTGCCTCCAGGAAGTGATGGCTGTGATTGGCAGAGCAGCGGTCGAAGAACCAATCACAGCCATCATGTTGTGGAGGCGGAATTTATGAATTGGTTGAGCCACAGCATTGATTGGCTAATTCAGACATCTCATCTTCACAACGCGATGATTGTGATTGGCTGAGCAGAGCTCGAAAACCAATCACAGCCATTGCTTCCTGGAGGCGGGATTTATGAATCCTGTAACCAGGTAGTGATCTTCTGTCGGTGACTGAGGACTGAAGCAAGCATGCCGGAGCCCCACAGACCGGCGGGAGGAGCCGGACCGCACCTGCTATTTGCTTTTCTTTTTTTAAATGAAGGTAATCTAGCTGGGGCTTATTTTGGGGGTAGAGCTTTCAAGCCACCCCGAAAAATCTGGGTAGGGCTTATTTTCGAGGCAGGTCCTATTTTTGGGAAAGCACTGCAGGAGCCTGTGCTCCAGGGATGGGTTCACTTTGTACTTGGCAACATTGAGAGATTGAAAAAGTGAAACAATGACAGTAGTAGCAACAAACTTGCAGCCTCCTCGATGCCACTTTCCACTAGTTATAGGAATACTGCATTGCCAAGCTGTTTTTGTAAAGCGGTTGGCGCCGGAGTGAGTGGTTGACTGGTGCAATATGCTGCATAGCCCTGTGTTGTAGGAAGTGCTGGGTGTTATATGAGCCAATGCCTGCGCCATATGGTACATTACTAGGTTTGTCGGAAAAGGAAGTGCTGGGATTAAATGCCCCAGTGTGGCAGGTATCAGAGGAATCCCAATGGAGTCTGCACAAGTTCACGGTCTCTGCTTAATGCACAAACCTCCTTTTGCCTCTAATCCCCGGTTGCTCATTCTCCGCGCGTCTGTCTGCTGATGGGAGGCTTCTTGGCTTCGCTCCATCTATTATTCAGGGGATTAATGCATTTTCTGTGTCTTACATTCGCTTTTGCCTCCTTCTTTCCTGCTGATGCCACAGAAATAGAAACACTGAATTTGTATTTTTCACCCCCCCCCCTCCGTTGTCCTTTATACATTCTAAATTTAGCTGTGAGGCTGCCCTGCGGTTCTCGCGGCGGAGAGGAGATGGGGGCTCGCGTGTAGACGAGCGAGCACGCTGCTCTCCGAGGCTACCTTGTTCTGCTGCGTTAAACATTGGAGAGCTGAGGCGGGAGAGCATGCTCCGCTCTCCGATATTTACCATGGGAACGGAGGTCGTGCCCCGATAGCTGCATTGTAGGTCACGGATTTAGTTCATTTACTCTTCTAGAACTGGAGCATGAGCGCTACGTGGGTTGGCTGCACTCCCCGCCTGCAAGAAGTCTATGTGTGTTCATACTATATGCCATGCTAACAGTGGACTGCAGAGGCAATAGACAGATGTAGCATGTTAACACATCCCATGAAAATGTCAAGGTAAAGTTGGCTACATCCGTAATCATTGGGAATGGCTGACTGCAGGTGGCAATGACTATTAACACAGCTATGGCCATAAGACTACTGCACTCACATGACCCGTGCCTCATGTAACAGCGCAGTCCCATCGGGATTTTGGTTAATGGACCCCACTGATGAGATAGTTATCCCCTGTACTATGGAGAGGGGATAACTTCTTATCTTGGCACAACCGCTTTTAAAGCGACGCTCCAGTCTTGGTAAATGGAGGTGGCTGCAGCGCGTTTCTGACTACCGGACACTGTGTATTAGTATCATTGGTAGTCTAAGGCCTCGGTCCGCGGCACGCGTGGATTTTTCATGCACTGCGAGTCATCGTTAAATAGAGGTTTTTATTGCTTGCAGGAGATGGCAGATTGCGCTTTTTTCTGCACTGATGTACGCGGATGCGCCGTATCTCCACCTCCAGCCTTTTCCCCACCTTCCTAACTGTATTTAACCTTCCAATCTGCGGTGCATCCGCCAACGTATTTGTGGATTAACTCCGTATCGCACGCTTCCATAGAGATAAATGGAGGCCAGCCGCGCATCATCTGCGGTAAAATGGGGCATGCTGCGATCTTTTTTCCGCACGTGCCGTCCCTAAATGAAATAAAATCAAATCCACAGATGATAAATTATCCTATCGTCCTTCTCTATGGGCTGCTTGAACTGCGGATCGTTAACTTTGCCCGTGGAGATTGGTCCTAAGACACATATAAATAGCACTAACCAATCAAAGCAGTTGGCGGTGTCTTAGACGGGGGCCATTCACAGAGGCGAATTTTCTGGCCGTGTGCTTTCCATATTTTAATTGACTGAAGATGGACAGCGAACGGAGCCGTGAAGGTAAACTGGTGAATACGGATGAGCATGAAATACATCGCAGCATATCCTATTTAGTTCCGCATTTGCCCATGAAAATCTATGGGAGAGTTTAAATAACACAACGGCCATGGATGCCCCGTGGATGCCCCGTGGATGCCCCGTGGGTGCCCCGTGGATGCCCCGTGGATGCCCCGTGGATGCCCCGTGGGTGCCCCGTGGATGCCCCGTGGATGCGCTGTGCATTCTTTACGCATCCTGCCAGGAGTTAGTGAAAACAAAATCAGGGACATCAGTTGCGCTTCCTGCATTATTTTGTGCACGTGATAAACGGATGCAGCACGCACATACGCACGCCGTGACATCCGACCGCTACTCACAGACTGAAATCGGTTAATGCCATGTGATTGAGCCCCAACGATGCATGCTAGTGCACAGTGCGCATCAGGTAGTCAGTGGTGCGGCCATGATTGTTTGTCCAGAACCGAAGGGTTGCTTTAATCATAAGCCCAGCACCCCATAAATGCCAATGACCTGGCAGGTTGGAGGCGTTCAGCATGGCATGTCTTGGATTTTTCGCTGAAGTGTAAAATACTAAACTGACCTCCCTCTGTAGTTCATTCACCATCTAGGATCAATGGGCACTAATGTGAAATACCCGAAGTGCAGTGTATCCTCCTAGCACCGCTGCACCACTACATGTATATACGGCTTAAAGGGGTATGCTGGGGACTGGGCAAACTTTCCTTTACCTTATTTGCACATATTGCCATTATTCCACATGTCCATCTAAATCATCAGATTGAACTTCAGCCCTTTATTTGCTGCTTTACTGCCAGCTTCAGAGTTTGACCACCAGCGAGTGCAGGAACTACATCTCCCACAATGCCGCAGTGCTGGTCACCGATGAGTGCGTATTCACAGCCATACACTGTGCCATCATTACAGAACATGAAGGCACTGAGCATGCCTGACCAGTAGAACAACGGAGCTGCAGGACGTAACCATTGGATACCAATGGAGAACTAAGTGGGGGGAGACCACAGGGAAAGGGATATCTGCACAACTTTGTAAAACAGGGTGTAACATTGTATTCCAAAATCACGTTATCCCCTCATGAGGCCTATAATTCTCACTTCGAATAGCTGGAATACCGCTTTAAATAAGCCCATTGTACACACAGCGGTAATGTGCCACATGGCAGAACTACAGGGCGCCCATGGAAAAGTAGCCGGTGCCATGCTCTTAAGAAAATATTTCTGTGTTGCCCCAAGCAACCAATCACAGCGCAGCTTTCATTTCTTACACTGCTGAGGTATAATAAAAGCTGCGCTGTGATTGGTTGCTATGGGCATCACAGGCAGATTTTCTTCTGGACCGCAGAGTGTGGCGCCGGCTAGTTTTCGGTGGCCGCCCTGCGCTATTGTTTTGCAGCCACCTAATGTTTTTGACCACATGGTTTCTACATCTCGTTATGTATACTCCTTGCTCCTTTATCCATCTGTTTCGGGGGGATTTTCTTCTTGGCTAACAGGAGGCTTCGTCCAGATGGCGGGTATTTAGCGCAGTTGCCGGATGGTTCTTCATTTCTAGTAAGCAGTCTTATGGATGAGGTCTGAATATTGAATTGGCAATAAGCTAGGAGCTGAAAAGGTTCGACAACACGAGCCGCTCTGGAGCGCCACCTACTTGGAGTGGATCCCATCAGAGGACGATCCTAATTAAAGGGTCTGTCCGGACAATTTGTATTGATAACTAAGATGGGTCATCAGTAGTTGTTGGTTGGGGTCTGCTGCATGAGACTCCGCCAGTCAGCTGTCCGGGTGCCCGCTGGCAGCGCCACAACACTGTGTACGGAGCGCAAGCAGATCGCTCTGACCCCTGTGTAATAGCCGGCATAGCTCCCATTAAAATCAGATAGAGCGGCGCCTGCGATTACCAGCACCGATTATTCTCCGTAGGCCTTGTTCACACAAGTGTGATTTTAGCGCAGAATAGGCACATGAAAAGATGGCGTCTAACAGAACCAATTGGTTTCCTATGGAGACGTTCAGATGAAGGGATTTTAGATGCGCAAAAACTGGCACCTAACAATGGCGCATCTGAGGTCCGTGCTGCGTGAACAGACGGGACCTGACCGGTCTTTGGTGCGTGATGCGCAGGAGTTTCCTTAGATGCCTATGGGAGCTGGACCAAAAGGAGGGAGAGGGAGTTTAGCTGCGGTGAACGCTCGGAAAAGACGACCGCTGCCTGCAGTTTAGGCATTGGGAAGATTTCTACCGACCGAGGGAATTCCGAACAGCAGCGCATTTTCCTGCACCGCGCAGCGACCGATCGCGTGAACGGGCAATTTCACCACTAATTAAGCTCAGGACTTGATAGCGGGATATCGCCCGTTTACGGTATTTTCCGTGCGGTTAGCTGCGATCTTTTCACACACCTATTCTGCATTAAAATCACACTGGTGTGAACGAGGCCTTACCCTGTGGGCACAAGACCAACTGATCGGCTGCGTCCTGAAGGTGGACCCCAGCCAATCAGCTGTTATAGGGCATCAATACAGAATGCGCAGAAAACCCCTTTAATATCACATTTATCAGATTTGTATAAAGAGATATGGGGGGGGGGGGGGGGATTTATCATCAGAATTTTGGATGCTGCTTTCTTACTAATAAATGGTTCGTAGTCTGATTGGGCCCCCGTTACTAGTGGGGGGGGGGGGGGGCACAGGATTCAGTATTGGGCCCCCTTCTGTTCAATATACTTATCAATGACCTGATGGAGGGGCTGCACAGCAAAATATCAGTATCTGCAGATGATGCAAAATTATACACTATAATCAATACAACGGAGGACAATGTGCGGCTACAAACGGACCGAGATAAGCCGGGGGCTTGGGGGGGGGGGGGGGATGAAGGTCAATGTGGATAAATGTAAGGTTCTGCACATGGGCAGGAGAAACGGATGTCACCAATATACACTAAATGGGGTACTGCTAGGGAAAAGACCTGGGGGTACTAGTGGACTGTAGACTTAACTGGAGCAACCAATGCCAGTCAGCTGCTGCAAAGGCTAATAAAGTCTTGGGGGAGCATTAAAAAAGGTATAGGGGCGAGGAGCGAGAACATTATCCTCCCACTATATAAGGCACTTGTCAGGCCTCACATGGAATACTGCGCACAGTTCTGGACACCGGGGCTCAGGAAAGATGTCACAGTGCTGGAGGGGTACAAATAAGGGCAACTAAACTAATACATGGAATGACGGGACTGGAATACCCAGAGAGGCACCAAAACTGGGATTATTCACCCCGGAATAAAGACGGCTAAGGGGCGACCAAATAACTCTGTATAAATCCATGAGGGGACGATACAAGGATCTCTGCCAGGATCTGTTTATACCCAGGACTGCGATGGTAACAAGAGGGCATCCGCTACGTCTAGAGGAATGCAGGTTTCATCGCCAACACAGAAAAGGGTTCTTTACTGTAAGAGCAGTGAGACTGTGGAACTCTCTGCCTGAGGAGGTAGTGATTCCAAGAAAGAATGATGAAGGCAGCAGTTGATGCAATGAATAAAGAGGTTTATTCCTCCCACACAGAAAAGACGACATTTCGACTCTAAGTTGTTGAGTCTTTGCCAAGTACTGAGGATGTGGTGATGGAAGGACCCATAGAGGAGTTTAAGAGGGACTGGATGTCTTTCTATGATATTACAGGATATAGATCAGGTGACCGGCGGGGTTGGTGATCCGGGTCTTGGAGTCAGGTGGGAACTATCAAAACATTGATCCAGGGATTAGTCTGACTGCTGTTATGGAGTCAGGAAGGAATTTTTTCTCCGAAATGGGCTAAATTGGTTTCTGCCTAAAGGCCCATTTAGACACAGACATCTTTTAAGTGACAACTGTTGCATCTAACCGCGCGGCCGCCGTGCACTTTTCGTGCACTATTCGTTCATCAGTGATTTCTAGCAAGCTAGAAATCACCAATGATTCTTATCAGTGCCGCACGCTGATTTTCTTAGCGGGTGGTGTTGATAGCATTCTTTAAGCTGGTGTCCCGCTGGCAATTCTCAGTGGGACACCAGCTAAAAAGCTCAGAGAACAATGCAGCTGTTTGCATATGCAAAACAGCTGCTTTGTACTTGGAGCTATGGCAGCAATATCCCGCTCTGCCTGCATTAACTCTTAGGTAGCTAAGTGGCTACTTTGGACCCCTGTCCACGAGCGTTGCGGTATCCCGCGGCAGATCTCTGCCATGGGAGCCGCCGCCCGGGAGCAGGAGCCGGCAGACGAATTTCCGCTGTCAGCTTATCTGACAGATAGGCCAGCCCCATTAAGAACAGTGGGGGATGCGAGGGGTTCTGAGGGAAGGCCCAAATATAGGATATGTTGCGATTTTTTTTTCCCCATGTTGCAATGCAGGAAAAAAATCGCTGATGTGTATGACTCCATTCAACGTGAATGCACATTTTTACCATGCACTATTTTCTGTCACTCCGCTATTTTATGGCGAAACCGGTGCAAAAGCGTAAGGAAACCACGAGTGAAATACATATGCACTAATATGTGCTCAGCCAATCAGACACAGCCCTTTCAGGAGGCGGGGATTTTAAATCCCTGGCTGCTGAAAGAACTTCAGTACAGTGTCGGGGAGCCAATTGTCAAGATACGCCTGGGCCCAGAGAAAGGCGAAGAGGTGAGTGTATATATATATATATTTTTTTTTTTACACCATCTAGGGATGATTTTCAGGGAAGGGCTTATATTTCAAGCTCTTCCCCGAAAATCACTGCAGGGGTTGCCTGCATTCCATTGCTTTCAATTGTGGTCCAATTTTTGCACAGAACGGATGTGTCAAAATACACGCTCGTCTGACCGAGGCCTAATGCAAGGCAAAAATCGCATGATTTTCTCGCCCTTGTGAAACAACCCTCACCGTTAGGCCTCATGCCCACAACTGGGTCGGATTTCGCCTGCAAAATATCGCAGTGGAACTAGACCTGGCGTCCCCCAGAGACCCCATACTCACTTCTCCGGATCAGCGGCGAGAGTCTCTGATTATGAGCCAATGCACATGCGCAGTGCAACGCATAAGGCGCCAGCGCTGGCCGGTGACGTGATTTCCCGCAATACTTCCGCTGTGCTCATAGTGTGGAGTATCGCGGGACAGATGCCTTCCATTCAGTGCAATAGAAGCCGTTCGCACGATTTTCCACGATGCATAGGACATACTGCGGTTTTCCCCCGCTTGGGGACAGGTTAGAATCTGCAAACATAGCATGTCTATTGATAGCTATTGCTGCAGGATTCGGGACGGGTGTCTGACCACGAATCCCGCAGCGATTATCCCTCCGTGGGCATTGGCCCTTATTTACTCACAGAAGTGCGGGCTGCTATGGACGTGCCTCTCTTAGCTTCAACCTCATCTGGTTACCAGGAAATGACGCGCCTGACATGCGATCGCACTTCTTTAAATGATGCCACGCTATGGAGAGGAAGGACTTGCCATATCATGTGGTTCTAGCTGCCATATGCAGCTTATGCCCCTTATATACCGCATTACTGCGCCGTATTCCCAGTGCTGCCACATGTATGCAGCTTCCTTTCACTGGTTGTTGCATGACTATTTCCTAATCTAGTCGTTAGTGTTTGCCGCTGTATAATTGCCCTCTTCAGCATTATCACTTTATGCGAGTTGCTGTGTATTAATGACATGTATCTAATAATTATCTGTAAAGCTTGGTCATTCGGTGCTTTGGTGTTATGGTTCCTCTGTTGGTCGCCTGATGAGCCCGTGGGTAGGATGAACCACGGTGAGACCCTCTGCCACTGATTGCGGACCTCTTTTTTTTCTCTTCTTACAAGTTTCCTTGTTGCATATTCCCACTGGCGTTATAACACGGTTTCCGAGTATTCAGGGTATCCGTGAAGCCGCTTTTTTCAGGGCGATCGCTCCGCACTTTGCAGTTATTAGGGTTATCTAGGGACAGTTGTGTCTATTCCCCTTCGGCTCACCCCCAGGAGGACAACCATCAATACATATGATGACTTGTGCCAAGAATCTGGTCGGCTCTACAGGGGCGATACGATGAAACCGATTTCTCACCACTTTTTATCGCCCCTGTGCTCCACTGAGTATCGCTATGGCTGTTGTATAGACCTTCCTATACGTGTGGTAATGCCAGCATTGGCGTGACACACGTGACATTTATTAGCTTGCTGGGTTTGATAACTCTTTGTATTACCGTGATTTCCCAAGCTGCCATATCTTATTGTCTTATCTAGGTGTAACGTGGACATTTTCACTTTCTCTCTGAACTTGTGTATTGCTGACTTTTTGGCATAGGGCCCATCCATCGCTGTAAGGCTTCCTTGATGTTCTGCATTTCGGACTTACTTAAAGTTAGAAAATAAAATAGACGCCTACTATAAAATGTATGAACATCACAAATATGGATCGCATGAATATCCCCCCATCCCCCGCCCATAACAGTAACATTAAGAAGACACATATCAGCATTTATTGTAGTAATTCATAGTTTATCCATAGAATTCCTGAGACTTGTTCTCGGAATATTGCACCTGTATTACAGCTGAAATCTGCATTGCATCATTGGCTCACCCCATCCCATGACCCTGCGCCAGAATGTGGTGAGAGTAGTCAATGTCTGGAACTGTTGGATATTTCTGTACATTTGGTTGATACAAGCACCGTTGAGTTTCTTCCGTTTGGCTGTATCCTGAGTCTGACCTGGGGCACAAGGTCCATGCCGGGTGACGTCACCATGAAGCGGCGAAGGTGGGCATAGAATAGAATAACAAATCGACTCTTCGCAGAGAGTTACCTACAGATCAGTTAATTAAAGACGTCCATTGAATTGTCCTTCCTAAGGAAGAATTTGCTAAATGGAGGCAGTGATTCCTTAAAGGGAAATAAACATCAATTTAAAGAATACAAATCCTTAGGATTTCCCAGTTCCTGATCCGCATCCGTAGTCATCAATCCCCAAAGTAACATTCTATTACAATACCGTCCACTTTAAAAAAATAATTAAACAAGGGGCAAAAACAGGCCGTATACAGGTATTAAACACATGCTTACATACCAAACCATGAGCTTAGAAAACGTGTGTGATACATGACATAGAAGAGAGGGCACATATCTGATGGTTGAACTCTAGTCTGAAGACCAAGTAACTGGAGTCTCACATGTTTTATAGACTAAGTATATAATTAGTTATTAAAGAAATGACATCAATTAAAATAGATCTGTCAGGTCTCCAGCCTGAGGACAGTGTAGGCTGGAGGGGGGGGACACTGAGCTCAGGGATGGATACTTTCTATGATTGGAAACAAGATTTCATTTTGTAAAGCTGTTTAACTGCTGCCAGGACTCAGAGAAAGCCTGTGAGTCCTGCTTCCCCCGCTCACTCATAGAGAAAGCCTGTGAGTCCTGCTTCCCCCGCTCACTCATAGAGAAAGCCTGTGAGTCCTGCTTCCCCCGCCCACTCATAGAGAAAGCCTGTGAGTCCTGCTTCCCTCGCTCACTCATAGAGAAAGCTTGTGAGTCCTGCTTCCCTCGCTCACTCATAGAGAAAGCCTGTGAGTCCTGCTTCCCTCGCTCACTCATAGAGAAAGCCTGTGAGTCCTGCTTCCCTCGCTCACTCATAAAGAAAGCCTGTGAGTCCTGATTCCCTCGCTCACTCATTGAGAAAGCCTGTGAGTCCTGCTTCCCTCGCTCACTCATAGAGAAAGCCTGTGAGTCCTGCTTCCCTCGCTCACTCATAGAGAAAGCCTGTGAGTCCTGCTTCCCTCGCTCACTCATAGAGAAAGCCTGTGAGTCCTGCTTCCCTCGCTCACTCATAGAGAAAGCCTGTGAGTCCTGCTTCCCTCGCTCACTCATAGAGAAAGCCTGTGAGTCCTGCTTCCCTCGCTCACTCATAAAGAAAGCCTGTGAGTCCTGCTTCCCTCTCCCACTCATTGAGAAAGCCTGTGAGTCCTGATTCCCTCGCTCACTCATTGAGAAAGCCTGTGAGTCCTGCTTCCCTCGCTCACTCATAGAGAAAGCCTGTGAGTCCTGCTTCCCTCGCTCACTCATACAGAAAGCCTGTGAGTCCTGCTTCCCTCACCCACTCATAGAGAAAGCCGGTGAGTCCTGCTTCCCCTAACC
The DNA here is from genome assembly GCF_035609145.1 of Eleutherodactylus coqui. Lineage (NCBI taxonomy): Eukaryota > Metazoa > Chordata > Amphibia > Anura > Eleutherodactylidae > Eleutherodactylus > Eleutherodactylus coqui. The sequence goes on from NC_089846.1 coordinate 141,875,058, forward strand.
ACTCATAGAGAAAGCCTGTGAGTCCTGCTTCCCTCGCTCGCTAATAGAGAAAGTCTGTGAATCCTGCTTCCCTCGCTCAATCATAGAGAAAGCCTGTGGTTCCTGCTTCCCTCTCCCACTCATTGAGAAAGCCTGTGAGTCCTGATTCCCTCACCCACTCATAGAGAGAGCTGGTGAGTCCTGCTTCCCTCGCTCACTCATAGAGAAAGCCTGTGAGTCCTGCTTCCCTCGCTTACTCATAGAGATAGCCTGTGAGTCCTGCTTCCCCCACCCACTCATAGAGAAAGCCTGTGAGTCCTGCTTCCCTCGCCCACTCATAGAGAAAGCCTGTGAGTCCTGCTTCCCTCGCTCACTCATAGAGAAAGTCTGTGAGTCCTGCTTCCCTCACCCACTCATAGAGAAAGCCTGTGAGTCCTGCTTCCCTCGCTCAAACATAGAGAAAGCCTGTGAGTCTTGCTTCCCTCGCTCACTCATAGAGAAAGCCTGTGAGTCCTGCTTCCCCCACCCACTCATAGAGAAAGCCTGTGAGTCCTGCTTCCCTCACTCACTCATAGAGAAAGCCTGTGAGTCCTGCTTCTCCTGTCCACTTATAGAGAAACCCTGTTAGTCCTGCTCCCCCAGCCCACATATAGTAAGCTACAGCTCTTGATGTATTCAAATGTATACAAGTAATGCTGTCAATCACTGTTTATGGGCAGCGGAAGCAGGACTCACAGACTTTCTTTTTGAATAAGCGAGGGAAGCAGGACTCACAGACTTTCTTTATGAATAAGCGAGGGAAGCAGGACTCACAGACTTTCTTTACGAGTCTTGGCAGTAGCTAAACAACTTTTTATAAGAAAATACAGAATTAAACCATAAAAAGCTGATCATGGGGCCCTGACCACTCTCAGTCCATCTCTGGATCGATCCTTTCAGTTGCAAAACATATTACACCAATGAGTGTTCTTATGATGTACGGTTCTGTAGGCCTCCTCAATCCTGAAATCTGCCATCTTGAATGCATCTTAAAAAATGTAAAATTGAAAAGGGATCACGGTCCTGACGTTTGATTCACTTGGTACTAGCCACTTATGATTGTTAATACTGGGCAGAGTCAGATCTGTATTCCTGAGCTGCCTGTCTTTACGCACTTGGTTCCCCTCTCAAGTCCCTATTTCTAAAGTGAGATTTAGCACCACTGTTACATTTTATAGATCAGGAGGCTGCCACATTACGTGGGCTACATAATATTTAGAGACCATACAAGAAAAACACTGAAAGAGCCTATAAAGGGTCCCAAGTAACATCTTTATATTCGATAACTATAAGTGGCATCGTTTCAACTCCAGGCCTTTGGATCACAATGGCACAGTTGGCCCAAGAGCACAAGTATTACCAGATTGTTAGCCATTTTTTGGTCAGATTTCTATTGACACCATAAAACACTAAATGGCATTGCTTAAGAATTTTTGGGTAAGCTACCTAAGTCTCTAGACCCGGTTGTTTGGTCCTTTGGCAATTTTGGAACATATGTATTGAATTATATAAAATATATTTCTATTACTAGAAGTACTTTATAATGGGAAAGGAACATAGAATGGTGGTGGGGTGGCGGATGCCCCAAAGCCAACACTGTCTAAACTACAGGTTCTCAACTTGTGTATCCCAGGGGTATGTGCCATGTCTCCCAAGAGTACCTGCACTGTGCCTATGTGGCATAGGAAATGATCATAGCCTTGGGGTTACATTGATGGAATTTGAGTAGGGGGCAATGGGTTAAGGAATGTTGAAAGATACTGGTCTAATCCATAAAAAACAAAGGTCTATCCCCTTTATCTATGTACAGCTAGACTCTTCCCAGTAGTAGCCTGCTATTGGAAATCTATAACTAGTGCTTCAGTACACTTAGCACCTTCTTCTATGCCCCCTTTTCTCGGTCACCATTTATCAACACTTCACTGAAGAGGTCGGATTGAGAAATTAAAAAATGACGAGATACCATTCTCCTATTCATATGAAGATCAATTGATTTAAGAGTTCTCTCCTTCTTCAGAATTGGTACTTTTTAGAGAAGAACGAACTAGGTGGATGTGACAACTTTAAAGGGGTTGTCCACTTTGACTTATCCCTTTTTATCAGAAGGGTCCCCTGAGACCACGAGAGATCAGCTGTAATCTATGGGGTAACTGACAGCAAGTGTTACATTTCCCCACAGCTCCATCACAAGGGGAATGTAGCATTACATAGTGTCCATTGAAATGAATGGCTGTCCATGGAATGCAAGGACATGCTGGGTCCTCCAGAGCAATAGACGCTCTTTGTGGCCAGTCGTCACTCTGCCTAATAGTTGAAGGTCCTGAATGGTGAACCCTCCACTCTTAATTCCCTAATAGGCTATTTATAAATGAGTTGTCTAATCCAGACTACCCCTTTAAATTAGTATAGGTTACAACCCCAATTCCGGATGTCTTGCATGCATAGTGCTGGTTGGACTCCCTGACTATAAATGAAAGTTCTGGTGCCCACAACCCATTCCAGATACTCTGGCAATTTATCATTAATGGAAAATGCAGGTAATTTATATATATATAGATGGAAATAATTTATATATAGATATCAAATGAGGATGAAGATAGCACCACAACATGCCAAATTTACAACCACTAAATGCACTCCTGGTTTCCCCAAGCAAGACATTCATGTCCTTGGAGGCATCATCTCATCTTGCAAATAGCAAATCTTAATATTCATCTTCAACATGCAAATTTATTAAAAATTAGGCTGAGTACTTTTTAATTGTCAATAGCCATGCTACTTGTACTGTCTGCCAGTATATGAAATCTGCCCTGAAGCCTTGCGTTCTAACGGCTCGGTGGTTAAGTGCTCCCTGCTTGAATGTGTTCATGTATCCTCATTCTGCTTGCTGAATGTTTGCTCCTGTTGAGGCCGATAAACTTTATTGTGTTCCCTGTCTAAATGCTAGAAGTTGTAGTGCTCTACTTGGAAGATTCTTGGCCCTTTCTGCATTTCGTTTTGTAGGATCTGGAGCCTTTCAAACCCCCTTTGTCTATAGGTTGTATTGAAATGTTCCTTATACATGTCTGGTGACTGTAACATCTGTTCTCCGGGATGTCTTCTTGACCCTGTCTCCATGCTTGGTATCCCTCCCCTGCATGTTAGGGGTTGGGATTACCCATTGTCCCTTCTACAGGATATTACAATGTTCTATAGGGCGGCCAACGGAGTGGCTTCCACAAACATATATATTGCACCTGTGTGTACCTGTCCGTATTACATAAGGTAGCACTCAGATCCTACAGTTCTACTGAATTAGATCACCGTAGAACTCAGCGATGATCTAAGTTACGTTCAGTTGAGTAGAAGCATGGAAGCTCCGGGTGTTATAACTGTAATATGGAAAATTAAATTTGGGTGCAATACACCCATTAGTGGAATTCCTTAGAGTGAAAGGAAGCCCACAGAAAGCAAATGGGGAGATGCATACGTGATAGCAGGGGCATAATTATAGTCGCTGCACAGGTCACCCAATGGTGTCTCTGCCAGATAATAGGATAGCATCACCATAAATGGTACATTAACTACCACCTCTGCCTCCTATCTTCATCTCCCCATTGCATCCGGCACTTGGCCAGCCCCAGAGTTCCAGACAATCATATGTCACTTGCGTTGAATGAGTGTTGTAGTGTTTCCTGTTTATACCTGTTGGGAGTAGTGTCATTCACCTTAAATGTCTACTTCATGGTACAATGTTCCTTCATGATGTCTCCTTGGCATTGGTGTCCTAACATCTTCTTGGCTATCCCTTGTCCATGTGTTTGGATCTTCGCTGGTTCTACCTTCTCAGTCGGTTCCTCTACCAGTTGAGTTTGTTTTCTTTGCTCTTTAAGTGTTGCCATGCTTCCTTGACCCTATTTGCTACAGTGTTCTCTCACCATGCCTCTTGGCTGTTCTTGTGCCCTTCCATGTTTTAATTAGTATTATGTGTTCGCTAAAAAGAGAAAAAAATAACGAAATTCCTGGCTCCTTAGCAGGTTTTGTAATTGGCAATTCTGTTTCTGGAGCAGGTGAGGTGTGAATGAGGATTTTATCGGAGGGAGTTTGCAGTGAGTGGGAGGTGAGAGGTATATAACAGTCATGAGAGGTTTTTGAAGCTCCTCTCTTAAAGAACCCCTATTTAGCTTATTTATTTGTCCTCCCTGCCTGTCGTTATGGCTTCTTATAAGTTAGTGCAGATTTTCTATATTTGTACACACCCTGGAGGATACATGTATAGCGTTCTCCATCATTATCAGTACGCCAGTGGCTGGCATTATAAAAACAAGATAAGTTGCAGAATATAATAATACTGAGCAAAACTCTTCAATTTACAGGCTCAAAGTTGTTGTAAAAAAGCAGTTGTCCGTATTGTCATCTCCCACTCTTCACACATCTCCCCACCCATCCTTCCCCATTAAATTCAAACTTTGCTTCCCAGGATAAGACAGCAGCCGTAATTTTTGACAAGCTGCTAACATAGTTTTGAGGGTCTCCACTGGTGGTTGGAAGACTGACACCATTTACTGCCAAAATTGTGTTCCAATACATTCTCTATAGCATAGAGGAGATCTCTAAAGCATTGGCATGACCACACATAGGGTCAAACATAAGCTGACTCACTGGACTGTGTCCTCCCCAACGTTGGCACTTGAGCCAGGGTGGATGGCTCCTTTTTACGCACCTCACACACTGACTTCCTGCGGGCCTGTACTCCCCTCATGGCCGTCTTGATCTTTCGCCACCCAAGATGGTTTAGCTCGGCTAAGTTAAGAAGGACACAGATGCCACTGACGGCAAACATGAAGACCAGGAAGACTGTCTTCTCAGTTGGCCGAGACACATAGCATTCTACCTCCTTTACGCAAGGGTAGCGGTCACACTCAAAGATGGGTGGCACACTGAAGCCATAAAGGAAGTATTGTCCTGCAAGAAATCCAATCTCTAAAGCATTCCTAAAGAAGACTTGAATGATGTAGAAGCGGGATATACCCTCTTGACGTTTCACCTTGGGGCTTTTGGTTGCTTTCTTGGGTGTATTCGGGATCTCTTTCACTTCCAAGCAGTCTGGCTCATCCTTGGAGGACAGGTCTGGGTTCTGCATTAGGATCCCATTGATATTTTTCATTCTCCTGTTTTCTCGTGGCAGTTCCTTCTCTAGCAGGGGGTAGAGAAAGGAATATCTCCGGTCTCTCTGCTTTGCAGACTGATGGACAGAGTATGTAATGAAGCAGAGGCTAGGTGTGCACACAAGGATTATCTGGAAGACCCAGTAGCGGATGTGGGAGATTGGGAAAGCTCGATCGTAGCAGGCTTGGTTACACCCAGGCTGAAGAGTGTTGCACATGAACATTGTCTGCTCGTCTTCATAGACCGTTTCTCCGACAATAGCCACAATTAATATGCGGAAAATGACCACTACAGTCAGCAGAATCCTACCGGGAAGAAAAAAAGGCAATGAGTACTCAACATATATAACATTGTATAACGCAAGTCTACCACAATCCTGTCTTGTCAAGCAGTCGGCTCGGCTTTTTTTTGCTACAAACCCACAAAATTATCCCTAACAACATTGGTAAAAGACATAAGGGACGTACGAGCAAAAAACCCCCAAACTTCATATATAAGACAAATGCAACACGTGGTATGATGTTACGGGTGATCGGTGGGGTCCCCTGCTTAGGTTGGTAGTGCTGGCACAGCTCCCACTGATGAACATATTCTCCCTGGTTATCCGGTTGGCGGCCATGTTTACCCAGGATAGCAGTTGCTGCTATTCGCTCGGTCTAGTCAGACAACGGTTGTCCCATGTAATGCCGCCCCCCGTCCAAGGCCATGTGTCCAGTCCCACATGTAGTCATAAGACGACTGCACATCTACCTCTGCATAAAGCTCTGACTCTGATGGAGTGACATCACTCGGAGACAATGTATCATTAGCATGCACCCTCACACTCCCCGCGAGGAGCATTATGTTCCGTCAAGTCGCTTTGTCATTATAATTGTTAATTTGATTAAAATCTTTAAATAATCCCCAACATAAAACCGCGCTGGCATATTTAAATTGCACACGATTTATCTGGCTGTCTACGTCTTAAAACAAATGAGCTTATATAATTACCTCTTCCTTTCCCTTTCTGTAGCTTCTTCGCCAAGGGATTGCTATATTAACCCTTGGTTTGCCATTAACCTAATCCAATGCAGATAATGAGAGTGCAGGGAGCGAGTGCAAAACAGCATATGAAAAAGCGGGGGCAGCCCCGGGACGTGTTGACAGGTTGTGCCGCTGTAGCAGTCGCTGTTTTTGGTTATGACAGGGACATTGCACTTTTTAGTCTGACAGGTGCAGCAACAGAGCAAGTGGCGATAGCTTGCAGAGCAACATATAGTATCCTCAGGCCTCTTTCACACGAGCGTATATCGGTCGCCGTTTTCATGGCCAGCCGATATATGCTAGCATCTGAGTCGTAAAAACTTGTGAACGAGCGCACAAATCTAATGTTTATGCGCCCGTTCAGATGGCATGGGCCCCGGTGTATATACGCCGAGGCCACCTTGCCGTTGCTCCTTCCCTCCCCCTCACCGGCTCACCTCCTCTCTGGCTGTTTGCAATTGGAGGGGGAGGGGCGGCCTCCACGCCCCTTGACAGCAGCCAGCAATGGGAGGAGAGAAGAGGGAGGAAGTTTAGCAGTCATGCTTCTAAATTCCCTCCCGCCTCCCTTCTCCGGCCGCTATCATTGGCTCCCAGAGGAGTTTATGGCAGCAGTCGTTCCAAGACTATCTTATCTGGGCAGCGTATAAGCGCCCGCTGCTATATTGGCTGGCCAAGCGCATTTACGCCGCAGTAATACGCCCGTGTAATCTGATGCATTTGAATCTAATGCATCAAATGGTAGCGTATATTGGCTGGCCGTGAAAACAGCGGCCGATATACACTTGTGTGAATAAGTCCTAAGAACACAACAAGCAATCATAAAAGAGGTGAGAAGGAACCCAAGCAGGGGCACAGGTATAAGGGGTGCAGAGGTAGCAGTCACATCTGGGCCATTAAAGCCCCTCTACCACAAATGAAGACACCAGTATTATAAGTGGCACATAAAGGTGGGTCCTGTGATGGATTTTGCATTAGGACCCAGAAGCTTCAAATTACATCTTTGAACCCATGGATAGCAAAAAAAACCTACAGAAGATTCTACAAACTGCAAAAACATCTGTTAAAAAAAAACACTGAACACAAATGGGGCTCATTTAAGAATACCATAAAGGAAGCTGCTGCTTTCCCGAAAGAACCTGAAGACAACTTTGCCACAAGGCATCTCAGAAATAATGATGAACTGAAAGACATTTTCAGAAAGGAAGGGTCCCCAATGCCTCTTCAGCACAGTGCATGGTGCAAATCTTTAGCACAACGATAGGACACGTTTAATACGTTATTGCTGCTAAAAGGGGAATATAGACGGTATTACATTCAAGGGTCATTTCCTTTTTTGTGGATGCTCTCAATAAACGCCATGAACTGTTTGTGAGTCATTAGTTAGATTGTGACTTAGATAACAATCAGACCACATTCTATTAGTAATCAATGCAGAACTCCAGGTAATTCCAAAGGGGGCACTTACTTTTTCTTACAACTGTATCTGCATAATGATTTTTTTCCCTCCCACTTGATGATATGATTTTGGGAGAGAAGGGTAATAGGCTGAACTAGACGGACAGATGTCTTTTTAGGGCCTACTAGGTTACTATGATGTAATTCTCCCTGCTTGCAGACATCACAGGGGGCGCTCACTGCATATGGACTTATATAGCTAATAGTATGCTCAATGGGAATTGTATGATCTGTATGCAGTAGGTCCCCCTTAGTAGTGCCGCGTTCCCCTGAAAATAAGACACTCTTAGGCTGCTTGTCCACCGGTGGGTTTGAATTGCGTTCCCCGCAGCGATAATCCGGCCGCGGGGAACGCAGTGAAAGCTCTCCATAGCATTGCTATGGAGAGCGCTGCCCCCCCCCCCCCCCCCCCGCCCACTGCGAATTTACCGCAATTCTCTGCAGTCAGCCTATCTATCAGTTAGGGCGAGCACCCACTGGCGTTTTTTTACCTGCGTTTTTCCTGCACAGGCATAGAGATAAAGTGTGCTCATGTCCACTGGCGTTTTTAAAATCGCCCCGCCCCGCAAAATCGCCTCGCTGCTGTCCTTACACTCTGGCTCCTTTTTTTAATCTAACTTCTCCCATGGTTTTCAATGCTCCTGGAAAAAACGCAACGCAACGCAATTCGCACGCGCCGCGTGGCGTTTTTGCAGACAACATTACTGAAGACTGTGGAAGGGCGGGCATTCTTCACAGGTGCTGTAGGGTGTGTTGGTATAGAAACGCTATGCAACGTTTTAGGATGAGACATTCTCCGCGTTTTGCGTAAAAAAAACGCAGCGAAAAACGCAAACGCGTAGATGCGAAATCGCTGCGTTTTTCACGCACTAACAACGCAAACGCCAGTGGGTGGGCGCCCTTAGGATGACAGCAGAGATCCGTCTGCTGAGTCCTGCTCCCAGGCGGCGGTATCCCGTGGCAGATCTCCGCCACGGGATACCGTAACGCCCGTGGACAGGCAGCTTTATGTTAATTTTTGCCCCAAAAGAGGCACAGTGTGTTATTTTCTGGGGGTGTCTTACAATACTCACCTAGCAGCCGACATTCAGGTCCCTGACGCTGGTCTCCGTTGCTGCTGTAGGCTGCCATGTTCTCCTGAACGCCGGCACAGCATTTCCCCCTGATAGCGGGCTTTGAATACCTTACCTCCAGCAAGCTAATGCTATGATTGGTAATTGAGCGCCGCATCAGTCAATCAGAGCTGGCGCTCGATTAACCAGTCACCGCCATTCAATGATGTCATTCGATGATGTCATTCGATGAATGGCTGTGGTTGTTTAATGGGTTTTCACTGTCTATTAAACAGTTATTAGTAAAGCTGTTACAATGTGTGCACCATGGGGGCGATTTATTAAGACCAGTGTTTCATGTGCCAGTTGTAGGTCAGGTTCACACGGGTGTACCAAATTCCGCATGTGGGAGGCCCGCTGCGGATTCCGGCTGTGAGCCCGGCTGGCGACCCTGCGAACCTGCAATGACTGTATTGCACATGACCGTGGCGGCTCGCTGGCAGTCATGTGCAGCATAGTTTTCTTTTTCTTTGTTGATAAGCTATAACGCGGGTACCCGCAGCCCATAGGCAATGTTACTTGTGTGTGGGCTGTGGGTCGCATGTCTCCATTGACTTCACAATTCTTCGATTTTTCTTCTGCTTGGGGAATACTCAATTCGTATCCGCAAGTATGAAGGAAAAAAAATAACATTTTACATATGCCTTCAATGCCTACGTTTTGCTGCGGATGCCATTTTCCACAATTGGAACCCGTCAGTGAGACCCCCTTAATGTTACTCCTGGCAGTGCATGATGTGCCTAATATATATGTATAGGCACATGCCTCTTCCTATAGGAGCCACATCTCAGCAGCTATGTGCGCCTACATAAAAATCTACACCAGCTAGGACCTCAAGCCAAGAGAGCCATCTGTGACGTCACTCCGGTCCTTTTACACGCTACGATTATCACTAAAACAACCGCACAACTGAACGAACAGAGGACATATTCAAATAAAATGACACATACAGATAATGCCTTTCAATCATCCCCATTCCCTCCAGCGGTTGTTTGCTCAGCTGGGCGTGTGTTTATGCGATAGTTATCTGGCCTGCAGGATTCCATTGTCGCCTCCTGGCAGAGTAAACTGTGTACTCATTATATATGCAAGGCAAACACAATGAGTACATTGGCAAGCCGCTCAAAAAATGAGCGAATTCCATTCACATGAAATGAATTTTGAGCGATCAAACGATGGTTTTTATGCCGGCTAAAAACCAGCGCTAAATGACAATTAAACGAATAGTGCACGACCGCCGCGTTTACACGGTACAGGTATCACTCACTTTTGGCCGTTTGAATGAATTTTGAGCGATAATCGTTGCGTGTAAAGGGTCTTAACAGTGAAGTAGTTATACTGTATATCATGCATTGTAAAGTTTTTAAATTGTTGCCCACTGAACTTTGTTTCTGCCATTTGCTTCCATGCCATCCAAAAGAGCCTGCATGCTACAAGCCTTGTTCAGAGTCTGGCTATTCCAGGCTAGATATTCATCGTGTACATGTTGTATACTCCTGCTGATTGGAATACGGTGACATTATTTGCAGTAAGTGTATTGGATGAACAGCATCGCTAAGAGCTTCCACAACTTACAATGTGAAGTACAGACAGAACACAACAGATGGGGTTTTGATGTGTCTCATATATAATAAAATAGCAGGAATATGAGGCCACGATCTACAGTTCTGTCATGCAGAGAGGAATGGTCTGTGTGCAGCCAGGAGCAGATGGAAAGGCTGGTCGCACATGTGCCAAACTGCACCACGGGGCTCTAGACATGCACTCACGCAAACAATGGACTGAGTGCACAATGCCCTAGTGGGATGCTCCTCTGTTCTTCTACAGGCTTGGGGAAACTTGCACGAAGATGCAGTAAACAGCTGATGTCTAATAGTGGTTTGTCCTCTGGAGTATTCACTGCAAATAATAAGTCTACGAAGTTTTAGAATAGACTCTGGACAGTCAGGAAATCAATTAGGTAAAATGATTAATGAATTGTCTTATCACATGGTGTATATCACCAAAATATAATATACGGTGTATGTAGTAGTCACCAAGGAGAAGACCAAGCTTGGCCTGCAATGTGCCCCCCTAAACAATACAGCCAGCAGCGTGCCCCTTGCTAATACCAGAGTGCAACCTCACAGGACCAGTGGAGCGTCTGTCTAAAATCCAAAAACTTAATTGAAGGGGTTATCTGAGGGATACAAAAACTGCGTTACTGCAGGGAATGTTCTAAAGTAAAAAAAGAAGCTGTTCTTGGCAGTTCAATCTCCCCCACTCCACAGCCGCGGCTCGGGTCCTTCCCAATGAGCTTTGACAAGGTATCAGAAGTATGTATCGATATCCGCATGGCGGAGTGTGAGGTTTAGCTATGTAATATTGTTTGTGCTGTAGAGGTGGGGAGGTCCCTAGAGCCAGAAACTAGAGTAAGAGTTGGGTGCAGGTGAGGCCATGTTGGGGGACGTTGTTCTCGTGGTAAGAAACTCCAAGCTTCACCCATTGGGAATAGAGCGAGATGCTGAAGAAAGCGTGCTGCGAAGGCCGACTTCCCAGAGTATACTGTTTCTGCTGTAATCTGCCGTTGCTGCCACTTGTCTCCCTCAAGTCGTCAACCTCCAGTGAGAGGGAATTATCTGGACAGCTGTTATTACCTAATGCTGGGAAGCCCCGTGCTCAAGTTGTTGCCGTTCTGATACTCAGACATGTAAGATGTGTCTCCGGAATTCCTCCTTTCCCATCTCACAATCCAGCCCTGCCACACTTGTGGCGGATGAGCTTACCGATTGCTGCCAAAGACACTCTGACAAGCTATTGGTGTCCAGGGAAGTGTCCATTCACCAAACCATCTCAACCTCTTACATTTATTTGGGAGCAGCAGTGATATGTACCCTATACCAATCAGGGCCAAACCTCACACTGCCAACATCTCAAAACTACCCTAAACTCCTGTCAAAGGAAATATGTAACAAATCCACAATTGGATTAATTATACTAGATAGATAGATAGATAGATAGACAGGAGATAGATAGATAGATAGATAGATAGATAGATAGATAGATAGGAGATAGATAGATAGATAGATAGATATGAGATAGATAGATGGATAGATAGATAGATAGATAGATAGATAGATAGATAGATAGATAGGAGATAGATAGATAGATAGATAGGAGATAGATAGATAGATAGATAGGAGATAGATAGATAGATAGATAGATAGATAGATAGATAGGAGATAGATAGATAGATAGATAGATAGATAGATAGATAGATAGGAGATAGATAGATAGGAGATAGATAGATAGATAGGAGATAGATAGATAGATAGGAGATAGATAGATAGGAGATAGGAGATAGATAGGAGATAGATAGGAGATAGGAGATAGATAGGAGATAGGAGATAGATAGGAGATAGGAGATAGATAGGAGATAGATAGATAGATAGATAGATAGATAGATAGGAGATAGATAGATAAATAGATAGGAGATATATAGAAATAAAGATAGATATGAGATAGATAGATAGATGGATAGATATGAGATAGATAGATAGATATGAGATAGATAGATAGATAGATAGGAGATAGAGAGATAGATAGATAGGAGATAGGAGATAGAGAGATAGATAGATAGGAGATAGATAGATAGATAGGAGATAGATAGATAGATAGATAGATAGGAGATAGATAGATAGATAGATAGATAGATAGATAGATAGATAGATAGATAAATAGATAGGAGATAGATAGATAGATAGATAGGAGATAGATAGATAGGAGATAGATAGATAGATAGATAGATAGATAGATAGATAGATAGATAGATAGGAGATAGATAGATAGGAGATAGATAGATAAATAGATAGGAGATATATAGAAATAAAGATAGATATGAGATAGATAGATAGATGGATAGATATGAGATAGATAGATATGAGATAGATAGATAGATAGATAGGAGATAGATAGATAGGAGATAGATAGATAGGAGATAGATAGATAGATGGATAGATAGATAGATAGATAGATAGATAGGAGATATATAGATAGATATGAGATAGATAGATAGATAGATATGAGATAGATGATAGATAGAAGATAGGAGATAGATAGATAGGAGATAGATAGAGAGATATGAGATAGATAGATAGATATGAGAAAGATAGATAGATAGGATATAGATAGATAGATAGATAGATAGATATGAAATAGATAGGATATAGATAGATAGATAGATAGATAGATAGATAGGGGATAGATAGACGGATATGAGATAGATAGGAGATAGATAGATAGATAGATATGGGATAGATATGTGATAGATTTGAGATAGATATGAGATGGATAGATAGATAGACAGATATGAGATAGATAGCTAGATAGATATGGGATAGATATATATGAGATAGATGGATAAATAGATAGATAGATATCAGATAAATAGACAGATATGAGATAGATAGATATGAGGCAGATAGATAGATATGAGATAGATAGATAGATAGATAGATAGATAGATAGATAGATAGATAGATAGATAGGAGATAGATGGGAGATAGATAGATAGGAGATAGATAGATATGAGATAGATGGATAGATACGAGATAGATAGATGATAGACAGATAGATAGATAAGAGATAGATAGATAGATAGATAGATAGATAGATAGATAGATAGATAGATAGATAGATAGATAGGAGATAGATAGATAGGAGATAGATAGAGAGATAGGTAGGAGATAGATAGATAGATAGATAGATAGGAGATAGATAGATATGGGATAGATAGATAGATATGAGAAAGATAGATAGGATATAGATAGATAGATATGAAATAGGTAGATAGATAGGATATAGATAGATAGATAGATAGATAGATAGATAGATAGGGGATAGATAGACGGATATGAGATAGATAGGAGATAGATAGATAGATATGGGATAGATATGTGATAGATTTGAGATAGATATGAGATGGATAGATAGATAGACAGATATGAGATAGATAGCTAGATAGATATGGGATAGATATATATGAGATAGATGGATAAATAGATAGATAGATATCAGATAAATAGACAGATATGAGATAGATAGATATGAGGCAGATAGATAGATATGAGATAGATAGATAGATAGGAGATAGATGGGAGATAGATAGATAGGAGATAGATATGAGATAGATGGATAGATACGAGATAGATAGATGATAGACAGATAGATAGATAGATAAGAGATAGATAGATAGATAGATAGATAGATAGATAGGAGATAGATAGAGAGATAGGTAGGAGATAGATAGATAGATAGATAGGAGATAGATAGATAGATAGATAGATATGAATAGATAGATAGGAGATAGATAGATAGATATGAGACATATAGCTAGATAGATATGAGACATATAGATAGATAGATAGATAGATAGATAGATAGATAGATATGAGATAAATAGATAGATATGAGATAGATAGAAAGATATGAGATAAATAGATAGATAGATAGATAGATTGAAGATTAATAGATAGACGAGATAGATAGATAGATAGATAGCAGATAGATGGATAAATAAATAGATATGAGATAGATATGAGATAAATAGATAGATAGATGAAGATGAGATAGATAGATATATAGATAGAAGATAAATAGATATGAGATAGATAGATATGAGATAGATAGATATATAGGGGATAGATAGATGGATATGAGATAGATATGAGATAAATAGATAGATAGGAGATAGATAGATAGATAGATAGGAGATAGATTCGAGATAGATATGTGATATATTTGAGATAAATAGATAGATAGTTAGATATGAGATGGATCGATAGATAGATAGATATGAGATGAATAGATAGATAGACAGAAATCAGATAGATAGATAGTTAGATAGATATGGGATAGATAGATAGATATATATGAGATAGATGGATAAATAGATAGATTGATATGAGATAAATAGACAGATATGAGATAGATAGATATGAGACAGATAGATATGAGATAGATGATAGATATGCGATGGATAGATATAGATAGATATAAGATAGATGGATGGATGGATAGATAGATAGGTACATATGAGATGGATAGATATAGATAGATATGAGATAGATGGATGGATGGATAGATAGATATGAATAGATAGATAGGAGATAGATAGATAGATATGAGACATATAGCTAGATAGATATGAGATAGATAGATAGATATGAGATAGAAAGATATGAGATAGATAGATAGATTAGAGATTAATAGATAGATAGATAGATAGATAGATAGATAGCAGATAGATGGATAAATAAATAGGTATGAGATAGACATGAGATAAATAGATAGCTAGATAGATGAAGATGAGATAGATAGATAGATAAATAGATAGGAGATAGATAGATATGTGATAGATATGAGATGAATAGATACATAGATAGATATGGGATAGATAGATATATATGAGATAGATGGATAAATAGATAGATAAATATGAGATAAATAGACAGATAGATAGATAGATAGATATGAGATAGATAGATAGATATGAGAGAGATAGATAGATAGATATGAGATAGATAGACAGATAGGAGATAGATAGATATGAGATATTAGATAGATAGATATGAGATAGATGGATAAATAGATAGATAAATATGAGATAAATAGACAGATAGATAGACAGATAGATAGATAGATAGGAGATAGATAGGATATAGATAGATAGATAGGAGATAGATAGATAGATAGATAGATAGATAGATAGATAGATAGATAGATAGATAGGAGATAGATAGATAGATAGGAGATAGATAGATAGATAGATAGATAGATAGGAGATAGATATGAGATAGATAGATAGATAGATAGATAGATATGAGATAGATAGGAGATAGATAGATATGAGATATTAGATAGATAGATATGAGATAGATGGATAAATAGATAGATAGATATGAGATGAATAGATATAGATAGATAGATATGAGATAGATAGATATGAGATAGATAGAGAAATATGAGATAGATAGATAGGAGATAGATAGATTGATAGATAGATAGATAGATAGATAGATAGATAGATATGAGATAGATAGGAGATAGATATGAGATAGATAGATAGATAGATAGATAGATGGATATGAGATAGATAGATAGATAGATAGATAGGAGATAGATAGATAGATAGATAGATATGAGATAGATAGATAGGAGATAGATAGATAGATAGATAGAGAGATATGAGATAAATATGAGATAGATAGATATGAGATAGATAGATATGAGATAGATAGATAGATAGATAGATAGATAGGAGATAGATAGATAGATAGATAGAGAGATATGAGATAAATATGAGATAGATAGATAGGAGATAGATAGATATGGGATAAATATGAGATAGATAGATAGGACATAGATATGAGATAGATAGATAGATAGATAGATAGATAGATAGATAGATAGATATGAGATAGATAGATAGATAGATAGGAGATAGATAGATAGATAGATAGATAGATAGATATGAGATAGATAGATAGGAGATAGATAGATAGATAGATAGAGAGATATGAGATAAATATGAGATAGATAGATAGGAGATAGATAGATAGATAGATAGATAGGAGATAGATATGAGATAGATAGATAGATAGATAGATAGGAGATAGATAGATAGGAGATAGATAGATAGATAGATAGAAAAATAGATAGAGTCCCATTTTGGTGGAGTCAGATTCGGTAGAGTTGCTCTGACTCTAGCTTATTAAAAAGAAAAAATATATATATACACACACATACATATGGATATATATATTTATATATAATATTTTTTTCTTTTTAATAAGAATTCTTTCTGAATAAGCTGGAGTTGGTACATTTCTACCGACTCTGATTCCCCATCTGATACCAATCACTAGCCCACAGCATGAAACACTGTTATTGAGTGCATCTGCCACGTGTGATTATGGGCATGTCACGACTGCCACTATATGAACAAAGCCTGGCAGGAAGGATGGGAGTGGCAGCATTGGGGTGACCCGATTGATCTGGTCGGTATAGCCTCCTCTTTCATTTTAAAACTTTTCTTATGTATGGTAAAATAATTATCCTGGATAAGCCTTTTAGAAAGTTGTGGTTGCCTACAGCAGCCATTACGGGCAGCTCGCTTCATGCACTATCGTACCAGAAATAACTGCACAGAATCAATAATAATATTCATTTACATGAATACTGGAACCTCCTTTGGCCATAATGACATTGGATACTTTCTACTAACGTATGATACATTTCAAATAGTATTTCCCTCCATTCATCCTGCAAATGTCTGGCAAGTTCTCAAAGAAGCCACACCAATCTTATGCAGCATGGTTTAGGACACGTGACATGCTAATAAAACAATCCCAGAGGGTAGACAAGTATTAACCATAAACACAAAGTCTCTGTGAAAGGATAGCTGTTCTATTCTGTACTGCGTTATAAGTGACCTCTACACATTTATTGGGCACAGAAAAAAATCACATCTAGGTTAGAATGCATGTTCTCTAGCCCACCAGGGAGCTGCTACGTTCACTTATGGGCCACCAGGGAAAGGACATTCATTTAAGTATTACTGAAAACACAAGATATCTGAGTGCATTGCTGAATTTTTAGTTTTATCGGGGGAAGATGCATCAAGGAGTGTAGAGCTATCAGAGGCCCCTGGGCCCCAGTGCCTAATAGAGCCCAAAGGTCCCCAAATAACAGGATTGTAAATGGCACATGGAGCTCCAAGTTGCCGCATTGCTGTGCAGCGCAGTGAGGGACGAAGGAGGCTCAGAATTCCATCAACAGTTTGCCAACCGCAGCAAAAGCAGCTGATTTAAAGATGTAGTGCCAGCAAGTCCTACCGAATCCACACAATATAGTGTATATACTGTATATACTGTACGCTCAGCTGTAACTGATCCGAAGGTTAAATGCAGCCGGGGGACTCTGGCGCTTCACTAGAGCTTTCTGCTTCCTTTAGCTCCAAGTACAAAACATCTTGAAGGTGAATTCAGTTATTTTTATTTTGAGTTAAAAGCCCACAAAAAGATCCAATCCTCCAAGTGTCCGAATGTAACAACTGGGTCATATGTGGTCATAATGCAGGCCGGCACTTGACCTAATAATCAAGGCAGGGCTTAGTTGACGGATTACATAATTGGTAGAAAACAGATTAGAGCTGAACAGATAGATTATAATGGATTTAATATATTTTACTCTTAGATGTAATAACTGGTGGTCTGCCGCTCTCCTCCGCTGCCATCTACTATCCCATGGACCTGCTATTAAATGGGTAGTAACAAAAATGACTTTTTAGGCAAATTAATCAGATATGTGCTGGAAATATGAGCGGTGGTGTCCGGCCATTGGCAGCTCATCGCTCTTGATCCTACCCCTGGATACCCCATAAGTGCCTTAGTTTCAGGCACTCCTTAGATTATTTTCCAACAGTGCCTCTCTTACTTTAGATAGTACCAAGTAAGCATTTTTGGCACCCCTTGCCATAAGAAAAACCTATATACTACACATATAGGCAGAACATAAATAAGCTCCAGAACCAAGCTCATAACAGAAATATAATACAAACCAATCCCAGAGCATAGATACAATGCCAGAACCAAACTCAGTATATAACTACGGCACCAGAACAAAGCTCAGTACATAAATAAAGCAAGGTCCAACCTCAAGTCATAGATACAATATCAGAACCAAGCTCATAACATAACTACAGCCCCAGAACCTAGCTCATAGCATGAAGACAGTAGCAGAACTAAGCAATTGTATAGCGGGGGCACTGATGGGCTGATAGTGGTGCCTCAGAACATCAAACAGGAGGAGACAGAGCCGGGAGGAGGATGATTCATGCAGCTCCACAGGATGCTGCCGCACGAAGGAAGATCTGGTGGGCAGAGCTAAATAGAGCAATTGCACCCAGCCTACATTCGCCTATGCCCCTCTCATAACCTAGTGGTCGGCACAAGGGTCGTATGTAGCTAACGATGGCCATGCCTGGCACAGAGACTGAAAGGACTGATAACAATGTGTGGACATGGAGGCGCAACTCTCATGAAACGCTATTAAAGTAGTTCGTTTCATTAGAGGTTTTTTAAAAAAATCAGGCGATATTTGACGTGTTTCGGTATAAATACCCGCTGATCTCTAAAATGCTGGCAAGGATAAGAGAAACCTCTCTAATATCACGCGCCCATTACAGTCATCTCTGAGGAACGGGCTGCGTCCCTGAAACGCGTTAAATAGTGGCTGATTTTTAAACCTTATAGAAGAACTACCTTCGTCAATATCACTTCATGAGAGTCGCGCCTCCTGGTCCACACATTGTTACCATTCCTTTCAATCTAATTGCTACGCTCCATTACAAACAGCTTGGCGTTAGTGGACTGGCAGCACCTTCCGGCACAACAGCAGCTCCAAGTCTCTGCTTTCATTCACTCCCTTTGGATTGCTTACAGAGACTGACAAGGTTCCAGCCACAATTGCCCCAATACAGGGAATTCGCCTCAAATACCACCAAAGTGCTGGCCATAGGAATGTCTCCAAGAACATCAGCCAAATATGGCCACCTACAGATGACGCCAACTTCATTGCTTGAGGGTCCCCAAATAGACTTTATACTGGAGCCCACATACCACGTCTTATAAGCCCCCAGAATGCCTGCTACTTATGACATCATCGTGTAACATGAGAAAGGGGCCCATGTCCGTCAACGGGTCTCTTTCCTATAGAAATTATAATACATTTTCCCCAAGCTTTATCATGACGGTGGCCTACTGACCTCATGAGATCCTGACATCAGTAAACTCCAGGTCACATTGTTATCATTCTTCATATTCAAACATCTACTAGATAAAGAGCCGGTACAATCTATGACCAGATTGAAGAATACGGCCTTTGGAAATCGGGAATTCTGTATACGCATGTCATGTCATCAAAAAAGGGTTAATCACAGGAATAGCATAAGCTGTCACTGGGTCATCCTCACTATCTTGTAAAGGTGCCAGCACATGGTGAGACTTCTAGCAGTAGCTGCATGTGGTGCCTTTAGGGTGCTAATGAGCTAAAAACTATTGTTAGCTAGAGCCACAACCTCCGTTATACCATCATGTACCCCGAGTACTAGGGAAAAAGCAAAAAATGCAAAATCTGCCAACACTGCATGCATTAGTGGAGATTATCTCATACCCAAGTATTATAACGTCCAAGCTATACACAAAACAGCTTGTCCGAATTGGAGGTAATTATTTATCCTAAAAGGATGAATATACACACAATATGCTAATGTGGAGAATACAATATATTGTATATTGACCGTAACATACTAATGCAATGACACCATATCTAAAAACAGAGCAATCGCCCTGATAAGGGCGACCCCACATCAAAGACTTCGTGTAACCCTGACTCTCCCTAGTTGGAAACAGGGATAATGTTTGATACAATAAATAACAATGTATGTGTTAGAGATGTTAAACAAGCATGCAATGATCCAGATGAAATACCAATACAGAAATAGCAATAAGTACGGAGATAGATGTAAAAACACCCCAAATATACTTAAAACCAAACAGACTTATCTGATTTTGGAACAGACGAGGAGCCGCCAACTTGAACAGAAACACCTTCAGACTAGAAGTATAACCTGCGTCCTCAATGAGGAGGAGCTGGAATAAATGTGTACAGACAAGTGCTAATTGGTCAGCTGGGACACATGCTTCCCAGCCAACCAATCCATCCACACACTAGCAGAGAAGTGCTCACACTGAGCATGCACCGGCATGTAGATTACATCGGCTGAAGCTGACGCACAGTTGGTGAGCTGGGACAAGTATGTATCCATCAGCCCTAACAGGCCCATAGGCAGGGCACTACCAGAAATTACTGTACATTCATCTCAAAATAGAAGTGAATTTCCCTAAATGCCTAGAGGAGTAAGAGGTAAGTCCTACGGAGGTGATCCCGAGACGTGCCTAACAGAGGAGCCCCCATCTTAGATTGCCAAAAACCAAGACACCACATAGAAAGGGGTTCAGATAAAAACTGGTAAAAGCTTCAATGGGTTGGGGAAGCATAGTGTTTAAAGCGCGAGTTGTGGCAAATTTGCCAAGGCCTCTATTCCGGACCCTATGTGTTCTTACGGACGACCGTTTGTGCTGTAAAATCGCGTGAATAAAGAAATGCCGCGATCAAGTCCCAAATAGGGATGAGCGAGTATACTCACTAAAGCACTACTCACTCTAGTAATGTGCCTTAGACGAGTATCTCCCCGCTCGTCCCTAAAGATTCGGGAGCCGCCGCAGCTGACAGGTGAGTTGTGGCGGGGAGCAGGGGAGAGCGGGCGGGAGAGAGAGATCTCCCCTCCGTTCCTCCCTGCTCTCCCCCGCAGCTCCCCGCCCGCCGCGGCCCCCGAATCTTCAGGGACGAGCGGGGAGATACTCGTCTAAAGCACATTACTCAAACGAGTAGTGCCTTAGCGAGTATACTCGCTCATCCCTAGTCCCGAACCCTAGCCACGTATTTTCTTCCTTTCACACGGACGGCGGCTGCGTATCGGCCAAAAGATATGTTGTAGCTCAGAAATCAATGGTTCATTCGCATCCTGGGAAATAATTGGTCAGGAATTCTTGCTTTTTGTCATGGAGGTTTTTCTGGGTCTTGCTAAGAGTCAAATTGGTGATTTCCCCCCGTATCACCGAGAGATTACTTTTTCTTGTATTTAAGTTTATTGACTGTCCAAAACAATTCCTTTCCTCCGCTCCGGTCGGTCTTGTGTCTTAGTTCTGTTTCTTCGCTCCTCTCCGGTCGGTCTTGTGTCTTAGTTCTGTTTCTTCGCTCCGCTCCGGTTGGTCTTGTATCTTAGTTCTGTTTCTTCGCTCCGCTCCGGTCGGTCTTGTGTCTTAGTTCTGTTTCTTCGCTCCGCTCCGGTCGGTCTTGTGTCTTAGTTCTGTTCCTTCACTCCGGTCGGACTTGTGTCTTAGTTCTGTTCCTTCACTCCTCTCCGGTCGGACTTGTGTCTTAGTTCTGTTTCTTCGCTCCGCTCCGGTCGGTCTTGTGTCTTAGTTCTGTTTCTTCGCTCCGCTCCGGTCGGTCTTGTGTCTTAGTTCTGTTCCTTCACTCCGGTCGGACTTGTGTCTTAGTTCTGTTCCTTCACTCCTCTCCGGTCGGACTTGTGTCTTAGTTCTGTTTCTTCGCTCCGCTCCGGTCGGTCTTGTGTCTTAGTTTTATTCCTTTCCTCCGCTCCGGTCAGTCTTGTGTCTTAGTTCTGTTCCTTCACTCCGCTCCGGTCGGACTTGTGTCTTAGTTCTGTTCCTTCACTCCGGTCGGACTTGTGTCTTAGTTCTGTGTCTTCACTCCTCTCCGGTCGGTCTTGTGTCTTAGTTTTATTCCTTTCCTCCGCTCCGGTCAGTCTTGTGTCTTAGCTCTGTTCCTTCACTCCGCTCCGGTCGGACTTGTGTCTTAGTTCTGTTCCTTCACTCCGGTCGGTCTTGTGTCTTAGTTCTGTTCCTTCACTCCAGTCGGACTTGTGTCTTAGTTCTGTGTCTTCACTCCTCTCCGGTCGGTCTTGTGTCTTAGTTTTATTCCTTTCCTCCGCTCCGGTCGGTCTTGTGTCTTAATTCTGTTTCTTCGCTCCGGTCGGTCTTGTGTTTTAGTTCTGTTCCTTCACTCCTCTCCAGTCGGTCTTGTGTCTTAGTTCTGTTTCTTTGCTCCGCTCCGGTCGGTCTTGTGTCTTAGTTCTGTTTCTTCGCTCCGCTCCGGTCGGTCTTGTGTCTTAGTTCTGTTTCTTCGCTCCGCTCCGGTTGGTCTTGTGTCTTAGTTCTGTTTCTTCACTCCGCTCCGGTCGGTCTTGTGTCTTAGTTCTGTTTCTTCGCTCCGCTCCGGTCGGTCTTGTGTCTTAGTTCTGTTTCTTCACTCCGCTCCGGTCAGTCTTGTGTCTTAATTCTGTTCCTTCACTCCGGTCGGTCTTGTGTCTTAGCTCTGTTTCTTCACTCCACTCCGGTCGGTCTTATGTCTTAGTTCTGTTCCTTCACTCTGCTCCGGTCGGTCTTGTGTCTTAGTTTTATTCCTTTCCTCTGTTCTGGTCGGTCTTGTGTCTTAGTTCTGTTCCTTTCCTTCGTTCCGGTCGGTCTTGTGTCTTAGCTCTGTTCCTTCACTCCGGTCGGTCTTGTGTCTTAGTTCTGTTCCTTCACTCCGCTCCGGTCGGTCTTGTGTCTTAGTTCTGTTTCTTCGCTCCGCTCCGGTCGGTCTTGTGTCTTAGTTCTGTTCCTTTCCTTCGTTCCGGTCGGTCTTGTGTCTTAGCTCTGTTCCTTCACTCCGGTCGGTCTTGTGTCTTAGTTCTGTTCCTTTCCTCCGCTCCGGTCGGTCTTGTGTCTTAGTTCTGTTCCTTCACTCCTCTCCGGTCGGTCTTGTGTCTTAGTTCTGTTTCTTTGCTCCGCTCCGGTCGGTCTTGTGTCTTAGTTCTGTTTCTTCGCTCCGCTCCGGTCGGTCTTGTGTCTTAGTTCTGTTTCTTCGCTCTGCTCCGGTCTGTCTTGTGTCTTAGTTCTGTTTCTTCGCTCCGCTCCGGTCGGTCTTGTGTCTTAGTTCTGTTTCTTCGCTCCGCTCCGGTCGGTCTTGTGTCTTAGTTCTGTTTCTTCGCTCCGCTCCGGTCGGTCTTGTGTCTTAGTTCTGTTTCTTCGCTCCGCTCCGGTCGGTCTTGTGTCTTAGTTCTGTTTCTTCGCTCCGCTCCGGTCGGTCTTGTGTCTTAGTTCTGTTTCTTCGCTCTGCTCCGGTCAGTCTTGTGTCTTAATTCTGTTCCTTCACTCCGGTCGGTCTTGTGTCTTAGCTCTGTTTCTTCGCTCCACTCCGGTCGGTCTTATGTCTTAGTTCTGTTCCTTCGCTCCGCTCCGGTCGGTCTTGTGTCTTAGTTCTGTTCCTTCGCTCCGCTCCGGTCGGTCTTGTGTCTTAGTTTTATTCCTTTCCTTCGTTCCGGTCGGTCTTGTGTCTTAGCTCTGTTCCTTCACTCCGGTCGGTCTTGTATCTTAGTTCTGTTCCTTCACTCCGGTTGGTCTTGTATCTTAGTTCTGTTCCTTCACTCCGCTCCGGTCGGTCTTGTGTCTTAGTTCTGTTTCTTCGCTCTGCTCCGGTCAGTCTTGTGTCTTAATTCTGTTCCTTCACTCCGGTCGGTCTTGTGTCTTAGCTCTGTTTCTTCGCTCCACTCCGGTCGGTCTTATGTCTTAGTTCTGTTCCTTCGCTCCGCTCCGGTCGGTCTTGTGTCTTAGTTCTGTTCCTTCGCTCCGCTCCGGTCTGTCTTGTGTCTTAGTTTTATTCCTTTCCTTCGTTCCGGTCGGTCTTGTGTCTTAGCTCTGTTCCTTCACTCCGGTCGGTCTTGTGTCTTAGCTCTGTTTCTTCACTCCGGTTGGTCTTGTATCTTAGTTCTGTTCCTTCACTCCGGTTGGTCTTGTATCTTAGTTCTGTTCCTTCACTCCGCTCCGGTCGGTCTTGTGTCTTAGTTCTATTCCTTCACTCCGCTCCGGTCTTGTGTTCGGCACTCAAGGCCGAAGGAACAAAGAAATAGTTTTGGATAAACAGAACTAAACCCAGGAATCTCCATACTGAGTCTTAAAAACACAAAAAGTATTTCAGATTTTAAAGTGCATTGAAGTTTTGTTCTCAATCGGCCGCTCATGGGGGGGGGGGGGGGGGGGTGTTATATAGATACTGGAGATAGCTGGACTTAGCAGGGGCGTCTCTCTATATATATAAAAAACAATAAGCCCCAATGTCCAGGGGCAGATTTGATTTACGGAATCCGCGGGGGGGCGCCCACGCTAAATATCCGCAATTCAAGCCGCCCACAGGGAAGCATGGCGACCACACCTGAAATAAAGCATGCGGATCTTTTGGTCCGGAAAACAAATCGCAGCATGCTCCATTTCAGTGCTGTTCTTGCACGGATGGCTTCTAGTGAAGTCAATGAAAACCATCCGATCTGCGGCCCGTCCGCAATTGCAGATTCCACGGGAAAGCAAGAGTTTAAACCAAAAAAACCCAAAAGCTGTACTGCGCATGAGCGCTGGCCGGCAGACATCCACAATACAGACAAAAGAAGACCCGACAGGTACATGTGGTCGCTGGCCGTGGGCAGGGGCGGGTTCCACTGCGGGCCACCACATGTGTGATCCGATCCGCCCGTGGACACCAGGCCTAAACCATTGACTGCATCTATTTTGAGTACCGTGAGTGACATTGAAAATCAAGATTTTGTCATGGAAAAAATGTTTTAAAAACCTGTATGACCCTGAAATCCCTCGATCGGCATAAATCCATGACTGATGATGCTTAAATAGAGCCACCGGCCTTCTTTTCCTAAACTCCCTCCCTCTCCCTTTTTTTCTACTTTCATAGAAGTCTATGGGAGCTTCCTGTGTATCTCAGCAAAAGATAGGGCAAGACTTATCTTTTCACGCACCGTATGAAATCAGCGACTGAAAACTGTCGCCAATCTGATATTTTTCCCTACGCAATTTTTTTATGCATTCAAAAATCGTTCATGTGATTAAATACACTGGAATCCAAAGCTTCACGCGGTCGGAATTCTTGGGGGGGGGGGGGGGGTGACGCTGCTAAATAGCGGCATATATGCAGACAAGATCACATAAGTAGGTCAGAACACAGAGCTGAATACAAAGTATCAAACGTTAGTTATACGAATGTAAATATAAAATTACAAGTACCCCGAGGAAGCTGGCGCCAAACGTGCGCTGGGCGCGGGTGACCGAGTGTGGCATTATGTGGAAAAGGGAGTCTACGATTATTTTGGCGTGAGCCCGCTGTTCTTTTGCCACATATTTCCATGATTTGATGTGAACCTTTCCTTGTGCTTGGTGGGGCTCTCATTATAATCTACGGGACCTGTCTGTAATGGACGCCACATCCTGTCCTGCTCATCCAGATCTCCTCTTGTGGAGGCTTATAAATTGCCCTTTTCTATTTACATTAGTATGACGTTTGATACATTGTATTCAGCCCTACAAGCCCTACCTATGTGACCTTGTATATTGCTATAGAGCACTTCTGTCTATACGGAGTTATGCAGTAATGATTAACCTAATGGAGACAAGGTATTACACCCACTGGGTCTCACATAGCCAAGGCTGGCCAGGCAGAAAATCACCCCGTACGGCCATTCTAACGACCCCGGTCATCCAGGAGGCCCTAATTTAATATTTATAACATTCAATGTGCCATATATAATATTAGTGTCAGAGGGGCCCAGTCGCAGCTAATACTTCTGCACCCCCTAATGCTAAGCACAAGACCAAAAGCCAGTGCTCTCCATATGGCCTCTTTCACACGGGCGACGGCGATATCGCAGCGATATTGCATCTGTGTTCTGTGTGATATCGCTGCTTTTTCTCAGGCAGATATTGCGATTTTGTGTCACTACAAAGTCGGACAACGTGCTAGCACTCTTTGGTGGGATTTTTTTGGGGGGGGGGCTGAAATATAAGCCCTACCCCAAAAATAAGCCCTGGCTGCATAAAACCCCCCCACAATACATCACCTAGCAGCCGCTGTCCGTTGCGCCGCACTTCTCCTCGCAGGCAGACTTGCTTGTAGTTTTTCCTCAGCACTTCATTGTTAGGGATTCAAAAACCCCATCTCCAGGATGCACTGGCTCTGATTGGTGCACATGCGCCATGGCTCAGCCAATCAGAGCTAGCGCTTAATGAACTAATCACAGCCAGTGCTTCCTGGAGGCGGGGATTTTAAACCTACAAACCAGAAAGCATTAACTGACAAATGCAATCAAGTCTGCCAGGGCTGCAGTGGAGACGTGCGGCGGAGCCGACAGCGCCCGTTAGGTGATGTATTGTGCTTTGTTTTTAATGCAGATAGGCCTTATTTTAGGGCTTTACAGTATGATTTCCTATTGTAAAAGTTGCATCGCGATACAACAGAAAGGAAGGCTCCACGGGCTACAAAACATCGCAACATCGCGGCAATATTCATCAAGCCGTGATTATTTTTCTAGCAATGTAGCAGCCTACAGAACATCACTAATGTGAGAGAACTATAGATGAGCGAGTATACTCGCTAAAGGCAATTACTCGAGCGAGCATTGCCCTTAGCAAGTACCTGCCCGCTCGAGACTGCAGGTTCGGGTGCCGGCAGCGGGCACGGAGCTGCGGGGGAGAGCGGGGCGGAACGGAGGGGAGATCTCTCTCTCCGTCTCTCCCCCCCGCTCCCTCCTGCTGACTGCCGCTACTCACCGCTCCCCCGCGCCGGCACCCGAACCTGCAGTCTCGAGCGGGGGAGATCCTCGCTAAAGGCAATCCTCCACTGCGTTGTCATGTTTCTCTAATGAAGTTTCCTTGATGGATTACACTGATTGGACGGCCCGTATCGGCACGTGCGGTGATCGATCATCAGTGAAGCTCGTAAAGTGCAGAAATGAAAACCAGTAATGTCAAAAGAAACAACAAACAATGGCGCAGGTTTACTAATGATGCCTGATGAGACAGTCAGAAGATGCGCCAAATGTATCACAGCAGGACATGCATAACAAAGTAGGAAAATGGAATCCCCAATGCTGATGTGAATGAGCCCCATAACATTACCTACAACTCTTTAAAGTTTTCAGGTATGTTCACATGAGGTTTTCATGAAGAAGAACCCTGAGAGGTCTGAAAGCTCGCAGTTACATCATGTATTCTTGTAGCCACTAAAAGGTCTCATATCTACAGGATGACTTGGTTTCTCTTGCCGGGAACAATCACATTTTGCGTTCCTGGCGACACCGGACCGAACCGTTTTCCTTTTATCCATGGGGTTTGACACAGAATCAGTGCCTACTGATATTGCCTATTGAAATAGGCTTTATACACATGCGGATCCGTATAGTTGCACTACCATGTCAGCGATCCGTACCTGAACTGCGGAACAGACCCTTAGGCCAACTTCACGTACAGCGTAAATGGGATGGCTTTCCTGCAGCAGATTTTGCTTTGAAAATTCCGCAGCATTTAAGGAATATTCACATATAGCGGAAATGTCCACAATGCAACAGCATACCTATTCATGCTGACACACAAGGGTTAAAGTCCGCGGCCGATCCGCAGCAACAACTGCAGCCAGATCTGCACCATTTTGCTTCAGATTCGTCCACTGCGGTTTCCAGCGGATTTGCTGCAGGTTTTCCGTTGCTACAGGGCAGCTTCCCATGAGCCACAGATACTGCAGAACATCCGCAGCATTGACCGTACAAACCATGTGGAGATCTCAGAGCGGTCCGTCACGCGGTGCAAAACAATCCTGCAATGATTCCGCGGCGCTGCAGATTGTAAATCCACAAAATGTTTATTTATTCTATAAAATCCAACCCTAGAAATACAAGGGCCAAATCCATAATGAAACATAGGGCCAAATCCATCCCTGGGTACTTAGGGTATATTTGCTGAGGGTTTCCTGCTATGAAGAGTTTGTAGCGAATGCAGCACATGCGAAGGGGGCCTGAGGGCGGCTTCACACATAACACAGCAAGGACAAGGGGAATCCACAGTGACTAAATCTGCACCGCAGGGCTTCCTCACACAACCAGATCTGCGCAGGTATTTCTGCACGCAAACACAGAGAATATAACCAATTGGTTTCAATGGGTTCCTTCTCATGAGCGTGGTTTTCTCAGCCATTTTGCCCACGTGGAAAGGAGTAGGACCCGCTCCATCCTTCTGCATTTTGCGAAGCAAAGACCCCCATAGAAGTCTATGAGATGAACTGTTCAGCCAATCAGACTCAGAGCTACCAGCAGGTGGGGATTTTAAATCCCCGGCTGCTGATAGCTCAGAACTACGGAGCCGGGGACAGCGGCAGAAATCACCACTGAGCCCCGGCAGCTGAAGGAAGGTGAGAATTGTTTTTTTTTTAATACACTATTTTAAATAACTTTTCAGGGAAGTGCTTTTGAAGCCCTTCCCTGAAAAAACATTGACGGGGATGCCGTCAGCAGGATTCTCGGTAGAGAATTGAAGAATTCCTCTGCTGCAGGGAATTCTTTTAATTAGTGGGGGTGAAGGAAACATCTGCCGCATGCGGCAGATGTGTTCTTCATGCCCGCGGGGTCACGGCAGCGGCGGAAAGGTAAGTTTATTTTTTTTTGCACTAAAATGTTTCTTTTTCAGGGATGGGCTTATATGTAAAGCTCTTCCCTGAAAAAGAATGCAGGGAGCCGGCAGACCATTGTCTTTAGTGGAGCCGCCGCAGCAGCCGCAGCTCCATTGACAACAAGCACACAGCTGAGTTCACGTGTGTTTTTGCTCGTACCTAGGTGCGCAAAAAAACACGCTCGTGTGAACGCACCCTGACTGAGGCCTTAAATGTGTTTTTTTCTGATGATTTAGCAAAATTGTGTATTTTAATTCATGGGAATTTTAGTTACACTTTTTCTTGTGGTTTTTCCAGGATTTCTATATTCCTCTTTGAATCACATAATTATTAGTGTCAAAAACGCCACAAAGATGCCACAAAACACAATACCGATCTGTGGGCCGCGCCGGAATACAGACAATAAGGGACTAGTGAGAACCCACTGGAGGAGTAAAGTGTAACAAATGGAGCGCTGCCTCTGTTGCGTTTCGTAAATCCCTCCCGCCTCCCGGCTCACATCCAGCCGCAGCATCTGTCCCTAAAAGAAAGTAAGGACGTGAGGATCTGCAGCAGAATGTCCACTGCGGGCGCTCAGCAAGTTACATAGCCTGATGATTATAACAATCCGTATATGCCGTCGGGCGGGCTCTGCTAAGCTCTCTCCTACTTCCCTGCTTCCCTCCGGCTGTTTGCAATGGGAGGGAGTGGGGGAGCTAAGCTCCGCCCACCCACTTTCATTGCTGGGTGCAGACAATGGGCGGGGAGGGGGAAGGAGCTTAGCTCCGCCTCCGCCCAGCCCCTCCTATTGCAAACAGCCGGAGGGAAGCAGGGAAGTAGGAGAGAGCTTAGCAGAGCCCGCCCGACGGCATATACGGATCGTTATACTCATCAGGCTATGTAACTTGCTGCGGAGCGCCCGCAGTGGACATTCTGCTGCAGATCTTCACGTCAAAGTCTGCGGAGTTTGATGCAGATTTTGGTGCAGCATTGACCCCCCTCATTTTTAGGGCTTATTCACACAAGCGATGTTCTTAGGTGCGTTTTGTGCGAAGCAATGTGCACAAACTTTGCGTGAATATGACATTATTTTTGGATGGAGCGATTCACATCAGCGCTTTTTTTCCTGGCAGCGCTTTTCCTTCTGTCCAAAAGCTGGGCAACTGGGTGAACCCCATTCTAGTCAATGCGAGCCCCCAACAGAGCAGGTATGGAAGCCCCCTGAGGATGGCCACCACTCCAGCTACTGCCATAAAGTAGAAGGTACTCATACTGAGGGCCACCCAGTGCAGACAGAGCAGATATGTGTTATCTGACGCCTCAGCTCCAAAGATAACAGGTGTTTATAATACGGGGGTCTTCTTACATGGCAGAACCTTCTTGGGTGTAACGACTACCTCTGCGCCCTTTATGGCTGCAGCCTCGTGTCTTACTCATAGTTAGACAGGTCTCATAGGGTCTCTTAGGTGTCTCTCAAAGATTGAATGCCTATTGTAAAGCAGGGTGGGCCACGGAAAAGTAGGCCAGGACCACACTTATGAAAGCCGTCTAAAAGAAAATGTCTTTGCTGCCCATAGCAACCAATCACAGTGCAGGTTTCATTTTACCACAGCAGTGTAAGAAATGAAAGCCGCGCTGTGATTGGTTGCTAGGGGCAACAGACAGATTTTCTGTTAGACAGCCTTCATATGAATGTGGCGCCGCCCTACTGTCCATGACCGCCTTGTATATTATATGGAAATAATGTATATTATATATAGTCAATTACTCATGAAGTAGCCAATGTAAACTATTACCTGCTCCCTGACTCTGTAGTCCACGCAGATTTCATAGATCGGACTGAATATTTTACCATAACTAGCTGCTGGGCTTTGATGAAATATGTAGGTCATGCATAATGTCAGGGGTACGATAATGCCATCATTATTCACTACTGTGCCATTAGCAGCAAACAAATAGTCTGAGGAGAGCACAGTGTTAGCAGAAGATAGAAAGGCCATAGTGTGGTAGGTAGGTAGATAGGTAGGTAGATAGGAGATAGATAGATAGATAGATAGATAGGAGATAGATAGGAGATAGATAGATAGGAGATAGATAGATAGATAGATAGATAGATAGATAGATAGATAGATAGATAGATAGATAGGGGATAGATAGATAGATAGAAGATAGATAGGAGATAGATAGATAGATAGGAGAGAGATAGATATATCTATGTATCTATCTCATATCTATCTCCTATCTATCTATCTATCTCCTATCTATCTATCTCCTATCTATCTATCTATCTATCTATCTCCTATCTATCTATCTATCTATCTTCTATCTATCTATCTATCTATCTATCTATCTATCTTATATCTATCTATCTATCTATCTATCTATCTATCTATCTATCTATCTATCTATCTCATATCTATCTATCTATCTATCTCCTATCTATCTATCTCCTATCTATCTCATATCTATCTATCTATCTATCTATCTATCTATCTATCTATCTATCTATCTATATCCTATCTATCTATCTATCTATCTATCTATCTCCTATCTATCTATCTATCTTCTATCTATCTATCTATCTATCTATCTATCTATCTTATATCTATCTATCTATCTATCTATCTTCTATCTATCTATCTATCTATCTATCTATCTTCTATCTATCTATTTATCTATCTATCTTATATCTATCTATCTATCTTCTATCTATCTATCTCATGCGATAGATAAATAGATAGATAGATAGATATGAGATAGATAGATAGGTAGATAGATAGATAGATAGGAAATAGATGCATAGATAGATATGAGATAGATGGATAGAAGATCTGTCTATCTCTCTATCTATCTATCTCACATCTATCTGTCTATCTCCTATCTATCTCCTATCTATCTATCTACTCATCTCATATCTATCTATCTATCTATCTCCTATCTATCATCTATCTATCTACCTCCTATCTATCTATCTATCTATCTATCTATCTCATATCTATCTATCTTCTATCTATCTATCTCATGCGATAGATAAATAGATAGATAGATAGATAGATAGATATGAGATAGATAGATAGATAGGTAGATAGATAGATAGGAAATAGATGCATAGATAGATATGAGATAGATGGATAGATAGATATGAGAAATAGATAGATAGATATGAGATAGATAGATATGAGAAAGACAGATAGATGTGAGATAGATAGATAGATATGAGATAGATGGATAGATAGATATGAGACATAGATAGATAGATGTGAGATAGATAGATAGATAGATATGAGATAGATAGATAGATAGATAGATAGATAGAAAGATAGGAGATAGATAGGAGATAGACAGATAGATGTGAGATAGATAGATAGAGAGATAGACAGATAGATATGAGATAGATAGATACAGATAGATAGATAAATAGGAGATAGATAGATAGATATGGGATAGATAGATAGATGGATATAAGATAGATAGATAGATAGATAGATAGATAGATAGATAGATATGAGATAGATAGATAGATAGATAGGAGATAGATAGATAGATAGATAGATAGATAGATAGATAGATAGATAGATAGATAGATAGATAGGAGATAGATAGATAGGAGATAGATAGATAGATAGGAGAGAGATAGATAGATAGATAGATAGGAGATAGATAGATAGATAGGAGATAGATAGATAGATAGATAGATAGGAGATAGATAGATAGATAGATAGATAGATATGAGATAGATAGATAGATAGATAGATAGATAGATAGATAGAAGATAGATAGATAGATAGATAGATAGATAGATAGATAGATAGGAGATAGATAGGAGATATATAGATAGATAGATAGATAGATAGATATGAGATAGATGGATAGATAGATATGAGACATAGATAGATAGATGTGAGATAGATAGATAGATAGTTATGAGATAGATAGATAGAAAGATAGGAGATAGATAGGAGATAGATAGATAGGAGATAGATAGATAGATGGATATAAGATAGATAGATAGAAGATAGATAGATAGATAGATAGATAGATAGATAGATAGATATGAGATAGATAGATGGATATAAGATAGATAGATAGAAGATAGATAGATAGATAGATAGGAGATAGATAGATAGGAGATAGATAGATAGATAGATAGATAGATAGATAGATATATATGAGATAGATGGATAGATAGGAGATAGATAGGAGATAGATAGGAGATAGATAGATAGGAGATAGATAGATAGATAGATAGATATATATGAGATAGATGGATAGATAGATATGAGATAGATAGATAGATAGTTATGAGATAGATAGATAGATAGGAGATAGATAGGAGATAGATAGATAGATAGGAGATAATACACAGATACATGACATAAAACATAAAGGTGTATTTTACGTTCGTGTTAGCGCACATTCCATGAGGTTCATTGCGGTTATTTTGCTGCTTTGGGACGTTTGTATTTTATTGAATTATTTTAATCCTTTTATGTTTAATAAACTAAAGTACAAATTGATGATAAATGCAGAGCCGACTGTTTCCTTGTAATCGGAGTGTTAGGTTGTGGATGGGAGTTGTGGATTCCGCTCTCGCCGTCTGTGGTAAACGCGGGCATTGAAATGCATTTTTGATTTTTACTTTACACTTGCGGATACGAATTGCGTATTCTGTGAGCGTAAGAAACATCGCAGCATGCTCTGTTTAACCATGGAATCCGTGTGGACGGTCTCCATTGAAGTCAATGGAGGTGTCTGACCTGCAGTCCATACGCAATTACCATTACCTATGGGCTGCGGGTGCCCGCGTCTTCACTAAGTGACTGCATGGAAAATACTAGCAAAGAACAAAAAAACCTGTACTGAGCATGACGGCCTGCGGCCACCTGCCATACAGGTACTGGCAACACACAGGGTCACCGGCCGGGCTCACAGCCGCCCAGCCTAATCCCTGCACCCCGTGAATCAGGCTAAAGCTGCCCATACATTTAGGATATAGTTACCTAAGATACGATAGTTACGTGGCCAATAAATGCATTTTATACCCCCACAACCACGGTAAAATCATGTAGCGTCATCATCTCACTGCAAATATCAACTTTAGGCTGGCAGCGTAGCACTGTGCGTCACGTGGCACACGGACGGAGCATATGACGGTAAAAAGCACCAGATAAATCATTGCAGAAAAATGTACTTTTTTAAAATTTTGCATTGCTTATGTAAATCGCCCGTCTCGAGTCCCAGAGGTGGGCCGCCAGAGCCTGGAGTCCCACCCTACGGCCTTCTCTCACGCCCCTTCACCCTCCAGCACATCCTCTTGCCACTAGATTAAATCCCCCGCTTGCGCTGTGCGCCTCTGTGCGGCTCTCTGGCCCAGTGGGAAGCTGACATCCACACTGAAGTTGACCTACTGTCTCATGTAAATACTCTCAGGGTGTCTTCACACAACTGTATTTACTGCCAACCTCCCACAGTGGAAACATCAGCAGCAAATGAGCAGAGGCCAAATCCATACATAAATGGCGCAGAATTTTTTTCACTGTTTGCATATCAAGGGTTGAAATCCACTGCCAAACTCACGGTCTACGATTGACATGCTGTGGATTTAGGATCTGCGGTGTATGTCCACTCTGTACAGACAAGGCTTGTATATTACAATGTCCACACGGTCCGCACTATCAGGGCGCCTTCACACATCAGTATTTTGTGAGCCAAAGCCAGGAGCGAGTCCAAAATGCAAAAGAAGTGCAAGTCTTGCCATTATACTTTCCCTCTGTACATTATGTCACGGACGGGAGAGGGGGGACCCTGACAGATCCCACCTCTATCAGCAATTTGTCACAGATCAACTGTTCGACTGCCTCACCGCTATGTCATGGCAGAGCCTCGATCGATCACTCTAGAGAGATTGCAAGTGTGGAGTCGCCAGACTAGAGGTGGATTTGGACCAACTTTCACGGGGACCTGCCGCATGCAGACCGAAAGCACAAATCACCCGCTGATCTGGCCTAACGCACTCCAGCATGCAAAAATGACGCTCACATGCACACGCTGCCACCACCAACTGGTAAGGGAAGCTGCCACCCAGACTTAGGAATTATGAACACAATCTTCAAAATTACGGTTCATTTTGAAATGGACAAGGCTTGACTAATAAATTGCAGAATAACTCTGAAAAAGACTAGCAGTGCAAATATATATATATACACATGCAAAGGATATACAAAAAGGTTATTACATGGGAGTACAGGGGTATACAGGCATATACAACAAGACAGTATTTAAAATAAACCAAGGAAAAAAGTAATAGAAAGATACCAGATTTGGGATGGTCGGCCCGAGTCACTGAAGCAATGGGAGCAGCGTTATGCCAAGGCGTATATCAAAGTCTGACAACAGGGGTCTGTGGATATCCAAATTATAAAGGATTCCTCAGAACACACCTTCCCCTGCCCCCTCTGATGTCATTCTGGAGGTTGGGGTGGGGGCATGCATACCTTGTGGAAGAATCATAATTCCCCATTTTGGCCACATCTCCGTATGCGATACTCCGATTGGGATTACGGGCCGAGCTGATTTCTGGTCAGGATTTTATCTATTCAGCTGTATCAAGCATGACACGTAAATCACACCCAGGTATGCAGATACGCCGTTCGGCGGTGATACTGAGCTCGTACCGCAACATGTGTAGATGCGATTCATTCAGCCGGCCCATGTGATTTTCGCATGATTTTGCCACAATTGTTTTCCATTGATCAGACTCGATGCACATCGTACGGCAGTCAGTGCCATGCGATGTCTTTTACGGTTCCACAGAACACCGATGCGATATTGCTGCGTTTTTCTTGCGGCGATATAGCTGTCGCCCGTATGAATGAGGCCTGAAGGTCGGCACATACTGTGACCCCAAGAATTACCGCACTGCCTCTCTGTACCGTCCAGACCGGGGGATTTATGTTCACATTCACTGGGAATGTCTATTGTAGAAGTTACCATAAAAGTTACATCCTGCAGATCGTCAGCGACGGCGAATCCGCAGCGAATCGGACACATTGTGAAATCTGTGCTGAAAACGAGCAGCGTGAATCCCCGGGCAGCGCCGGTATATAATGGCCGTGGTTATTCTCTGCAGCGTGTGGACGGGATTCCTACCCATAGGGCCCTCACACAGGCGCATGCGTTTCTGCACGTTTTGTGTACGTGTCAGCGCATTTTATTGTCCTTTTTGCATACGCATAGAATGTTCATTTGTGCGCAGCAGACGAACCGCCCGACTTAAATGGCTCTTTAGCCTAATGCGTTCCAGATGTGGTTTGTTTCACGTCTTGTGCAGCGTGTTGCTCATCTTGTTGCGTATTTGCGCACACCCTATAAATTGCTATGGAGACCTTTGGTGCGCAAATGTGCAGAAAGATGAAACGGGCCGATTTTATTGTGCGTGTGAAAAATGTGCGCGCAAAATCGGGAAATAAGAATGAACCTATTGAAGTCAACGAGCTGTTTTCTCTGCATATTGCGTGCATAAATTTTACGTGCGCAAATATGACGGCGTGAAGCTGGACTAAGGCTTTCACTGCCAATGCTGGGGATATTTCGCAGTTACTCCTACTGTCACAGTACCATAGCCTTCCCATCCTGGTGAACACTCCCTGAGGTCCTCCCTTCACACAAAGTATTTTTGGAGCGTTTCAAAAAGTATTTTTCAAAAAAAAAAATACTCTGCGTTCCAAGCATTTTATGGCATTTTGGCCCCACCAAGCCCATGAACAGCATTGTGGTGCGTCCTGAAGTACAATCCCTGGTGATCCCTCCTGCACCGACACTCCATTCATTCCAATGGGGTTGCCTGAATTAGCCGCGTGCTCTCAGGAGCTTCCATTGAAGTTAATGGAGTGGTGGTGATTATAAGAATATGGGATTCTGCCACCAGGTTGTCTGAACCGCGGGCAGCGTGC
Source organism: Eleutherodactylus coqui (assembly GCF_035609145.1). Taxonomy (NCBI): domain Eukaryota; kingdom Metazoa; phylum Chordata; class Amphibia; order Anura; family Eleutherodactylidae; genus Eleutherodactylus; species Eleutherodactylus coqui. The sequence goes on from NC_089846.1 coordinate 141,911,911, forward strand.
GCCCGCCTGGGTATGTCTTATTAAATAAACATACTTTGACTTTGATTCCGTTTGGCGCTCCAGAACCACGTAAAAAAAATCAGCTTGTCACCAAACAGCATGGAGTTTTTTGGATACAGTATGAAGTGCTTCTCCGCTACCCTGAATGACTCCAGCCCACCCAGGCGGAGGGGTCCGGGTACTGTCAGGGTCTTAGGCTCACGTTTGCGTTACGACTTCCATCATCATTTGGTTTTTCCTCCATTAACACTTCAGGGAAGTAGCGATCCTCCGACACGGCTTTCGGCCGCCCTGGAGGATCGGCAAGTGTTTCCGATTGTTTTCAATAGGGGACCTCTCATGGCACTCATGTGCACCTCGCACGCCGGGCATTATTTAGTGCCAGACCCATTGAAAACAAGGGAAAGCCCAAACATAGGACATGCCACTATTTTTTTCCCACACCGCAATGTGATGTGGGAAAAAGTCGCTCATGTATGCGGGGTTCCTTTTCATGCAAGATTTGTGCATCTCACAAGATTTTCTTGGCCGCGTGAAAGCCATCTAAGGGCTTATTCAGACGCGCGTATATCGGTCGGCTTTTTACACCTCGCTGATATATGCTGCCCCACTGTGCAAGAGGAGGAGGCGGGCCAGGCTGGCGAGCTAGTGCCCTGAGCTCCCGCCCCCTCTCCACCCTCTCTCCGCCCCTCACCACTATTTGCAATGGGAGGGGCAGGGCGAGATTAGCTCTGCCCTGTCCCGCCCCTTCCATTGCAAACAGTGGCGAGTGGTGGAGAGGGGGCGGGAGCTCAGTGCACTAGCTCGACAGCCCGGCCCGCCTCCTCCCCTTGCAGAGTGGGGCAGCGTATATCAGCCAGGTGTAAAAACCTGACCAATATACGCCCGTCTGACTGAGCCCTTAGACGGCTTTCACACGGCCAAGAAAATCTTGTGAGATGCACAAATCTTGCATGAAAAGGAACCCTAGTGGCAGATATGGCCCAGGATACCACCTTGTGCCCTGATCGTCCTTCTGGGGATTGTGGTGAATAGCCGACTAGATTGGAGACAGATATGTAAGCCAGCACTGCCAGCGGACAGACCCTGATCTCACGCCCAAGTCAATAATCCAAGAAATCCAACACCCTTAACATATGAATGGCATTGCAGTTTATTCACCCCAATTACTGGGGCTTTTTTCAAGCAGAAACAAATGTATGAAAGGCTTAAAAAAGTTGGGTAAGACCGCCTACCCACGGGCGAGCGTGATAGTCAGCCTACGTCTCACCCGAAAATCGCCTCCCATCCCTTCTGTGAACTTGTGATCCTCTTGCGGAAGTTTAACGCACAACAGCTGATCAGAAGGGTTTCCCACTGATTCTGCATGCGGGGGCCGAGCAAAGTCCTTAAGGTCCCACTGAAGTCAATGAGCAATGGGCTCCAAGGAACACGAAAAAAACGGAACACCAGCTATTTGTTTCTGTTGTCTGCCTATTGTGCACGCAAATCGGCTCATGTGAAGCCCTGACACGGGGCGACTATTGCCCAAATATTCCCTTACAATAGTGGCTTGGGGCGATGGCCGTACTGTCTACACGCAGCCACCACGTACAATAGTGGCTTGGGGCGATGGCCGTACTGTCTACACGCAGCCACCCCTTACAATAGTGGTTTGGGGCGATGGCTGTACTGTCTACACGCAGCCACCCCTTACAATAGTGGTTTGGGGCGATGGCCGTACTGTCTACACGCAGCCACCCCTTACAATAGTGGTTCGGGGCGATAGCCGTGCTGTCTACACGCAGCCACCACTTACAATAGTGGTTTGGGGCGATGGCCGTACTGTCTACACGCAGCCACCCCTTACAATAGTAAGAAAGACGTCAGGCAGCAGGTTTGGTGCGATTGTATTTTATGCATTCATGAGAATACACAGATAATAATGCCTCCTCAACACACAAGATGGCGACGTTTCGACTCTAAAGAATGAGTCTTTGTCAAGCTTGACAAAGACTCATTCTTTAGAGTCGAAACGTCGCCATCTTGTGTGTTGAGGAGGCATTATTATCTGTGTATTCTCATGAATGCATAAAATACAATCGCACCAAACCTGCTGCCTGACGTCTTTCTTACTATATGCATATCTTTGGGAATCTGGACTCGTTCCCGGTCTGGGCGTGCAGACAAGGCTGAAGGATACAGCTTAGGATTTTTTTTCCCCCCCGAACTGGTAGTGGTGAGTGCTGCTGTTCAACTTTATTTATTTCAAACCCCTTACAATAGTGGCTTGGGGCGATGGCCGTACTGTCTACACGCAGCCACCGCTTACAATAGTGGCTTGGGGCGATAGCCGTACTGTCTACACGCAGCCACCCCTTACAATAGTGGTTTGGGGCGATAGCCGTACTGTCTACACGCAGCCACCACGTACAATAGTGGTTTGGGGCGATAGCCGTACTGTCTACACGCAGCCACCCCTTACAATAGTGGTTCGGGGCGATGGCCGTACTGTCTACACGCAGCCACCGCTTACAATAGTGGTTCGGGGCGATAGCCGTACTGTCTACACGCAGCCACCACTTACAATAGTGGCTTGGGGCGATAGCCGTACTGTCTACACGCAGTCACCACTTACAATAGTGGTTTGGGGCGATAGCCGTACTGTCTACACGCAGCCACCACTTACAATACTGGCTTGGGGCGATAGCCGTACTGTCTACATGCAGCCACCATGTACAATACTGGCTTGCGGCGATAGCCGTACTGTCTACACGCAGCCACCCCTTACAATAGTGGTTTGAGGCGATGGCTGTACTGTCTACACGCAGCCACCCCTTACAATAGTGGCTTGGGGCGATGGCCGTATTGTCTACAGGCAGCCACCACTTACAATAGTGGTTCGGGGCGATAGCCGTACTGTCTACATGCAGCCACCACTTACAATAGTGGCTTGGGGCGATGGCCGTACTGTCTACAGGCAGCCACCACTTACAATAGTGGTTTGGGGCGATGGCCGTACTGTCTACACGCGGCCACCACTTACAATAGTGGCTTGGGGCGATGGCCGTACTGTCTACAGGCAGCCACCACTTACAATAGTGGTTTGGGGCGATGGCCGTACTGTCTACACGCAGCCACCACGTACAATAGTGGTTTGGGGCGATGGCCGTACTGTCTACACGCAGCCACCACGTACAATAGTGGTTTGGGGCGATGGCTGTACTGTCTACACGCAGCCACCCCTTACAATAGTGGTTTGGGGCGATGGCTGTACTGTCTACACGCAGCCACCCCTTACAATAGTGGTTCGGGGCGATGGCCGTACTGTCTACACGCGGCCACCACTTACAATAGTGGCTTGGGGCGATGGCCGTACTGTCTACAGGCAGCCACCACTTACAATAGTGGTTTGGGGCGATGGCCGTACTGTCTACACGCAGCCACCACGTACAATAGTGGTTTGGGGCGATGGCCGTACTGTCTACACGCAGCCACCACGTACAATAGTGGTTTGGGGCGATGGCTGTACTGTCTACACGCAGCCACCCCTTACAATAGTGGTTTGGGGCGATGGCTGTACTGTCTACACGCAGCCACCCCTTACAATAGTGGTTCGGGGCGATGGCCGTACTGTCTACACGCAGCCACCCCTTACAATAGTGGTTTGGGGCGATGGCTGTACTGTCTACACGCAGCCACCGCTTACAATAGTGGCTTGGGGCGATGGCCGTACTGTCTACACGCAGCCACCGCTTACAATAGTGGCTTGGGGCGATAGCCGTACTGTCTACACGCAGCCACCCCTTACAATAGTGGTTTGGGGCGATAGCCGTACTGTCTACACGCAGCCACCACGTACAATAGTGGTTTGGGGCGATAGCCGTACTGTCTACACGCAGCCACCCCTTACAATAGTGGTTCGGGGCGATGGCCGTACTGTCTACACGCAGCCACCGCTTACAATAGTGGTTTGGGGCGATAGCCGTACTGTCTACACGCAGCCACCACTTACAATAGTGGCTTGGGGCGATAGCCGTACTGTCTACACGCAGTCACCACTTACAATAGTGGTTTGGGGCGATAGCCGTACTGTCTACACGCAGCCACCACTTACAATACTGGCTTGGGGCGATAGCCGTACTGTCTACATGCAGCCACCATGTACAATACTGGCTTGCGGCGATAGCCGTACTGTCTACACGCAGCCACCCCTTACAATAGTGGTTTGAGGCGATGGCTGTACTGTCTACACGCAGCCACCCCTTACAATAGTGGCTTGGGGCGATGGCCGTATTGTCTACAGGCAGCCACCACTTACAATAGTGGTTCGGGGCGATAGCCGTACTGTCTACATGCAGCCACCACTTACAATAGTGGCTTGGGGCGATGGCCGTACTGTCTACAGGCAGCCACCACTTACAATAGTGGTTTGGGGCGATGGCCGTACTGTCTACACGCGGCCACCACTTACAATAGTGGCTTGGGGCGATGGCCGTACTGTCTACAGGCAGCCACCACTTACAATAGTGGTTTGGGGCGATGGCCGTACTGTCTACACGCAGCCACCACGTACAATAGTGGTTTGGGGCGATGGCCGTACTGTCTACACGCAGCCACCACGTACAATAGTGGTTTGGGGCGATGGCTGTACTGTCTACACGCAGCCACCCCTTACAATAGTGGTTTGGGGCGATGGCTGTACTGTCTACACGCAGCCACCCCTTACAATAGTGGTTCGGGGCGATGGCCGTACTGTCTACACGCGGCCACCACTTACAATAGTGGCTTGGGGCGATGGCCGTACTGTCTACAGGCAGCCACCACTTACAATAGTGGTTTGGGGCGATGGCCGTACTGTCTACACGCAGCCACCACGTACAATAGTGGTTTGGGGCGATGGCCGTACTGTCTACACGCAGCCACCACGTACAATAGTGGTTTGGGGCGATGGCTGTACTGTCTACACGCAGCCACCCCTTACAATAGTGGTTTGGGGCGATGGCTGTACTGTCTACACGCAGCCACCCCTTACAATAGTGGTTCGGGGCGATGGCCGTACTGTCTACACGCAGCCACCCCTTACAATAGTGGTTTGGGGCGATGGCTGTACTGTCTACACGCAGCCACCCCTTACAATAGTGGTTTGGGGCGATGGCCGTACTGTCTACACGCAGCCACCACGTACAATAGTGGTTTGGGGCGATGGCCGTACTGTCTACACGCAGCCACCCCTTACAATAGTGGTTTGGGGCGATGGCCGTACTGTCTACACGCAGCCACCCCTTACAATAGTGGCTTGGGGCGATGGCCGTACTGTCTACATGCAGCCACCACTTACAATAGTGGCTTGGGGCGATAGCCGTACTGTCTACACGCAGCCACCACTTACAATAGTGGTTTGGGGCGATAGCCGTACTGTCTACACGCAGCCACCACTTACAATAGTGGTTTGGGGCGATAGCCGTACTGTCTACACGCAGCCACCCCTTACAATAGTGGCTTGGGGCGATGGCCGTACTGTCTACACGCAGCCACCACTTACAATAGTGGTTTGGGGCGATAGCCGTACTGTCTACACGCAGCCACCCCTTACAATAGTGGCTTGGGGCGATGGCCGTACTGTCTACACGCAACCACCTCTTACAATAGTGGCTTGGGGCGATGGCCGTACTGTCTACACGCAGCCACCCCTACAATAGCGGTTTGGGGTGATAGCCGTACTGTCTACACGCAGCCACCACTTACAATAGTGGTTTGGGGCGATGGCCGTACTGTCTGCACGCAGCCACCGCTTACAATAGTGGCTTGGGGCGATGGCCGTACTGTCTACACGCAGCCACCGCTTACAATAGTGGTTCGGGGCGATGGCCGTACTGTCTACACGCAGCCACCCCTTACAATAGTGGTTCGGGGCGATGGCTGTACTGTCTACACGCAGCCACCGCTTACAATAGTGGTTTGGGGCGATGGCAGTACTGTCTACATGCAGCCACCGCTTACAATAGTGGTTCGGGGCGATGGCCGTACTGTCTACACGCAGCCACCACTTACAATAGTGGTTTGGGGCGATGGCCGTACTGTCTACACACAGCCACCCCTTACAATAGTGGTTTGGGGCGATGGCCGTACTGTCTACACGCAGCCACCCCTTACAATAGTGGTTTGGGGCGATGGCCGTACTGTCTACACGCAGCCACCATGTACAGTAGTGGTTTGGGGCGATGGCCGTACTGTCTACACGCAGCCACCCCTTACAATAGTGGTTTGGGGCGATGGCCGTACTGTCTACACGCAGCCACCCCTTACAATAGTGGCTTGGGGCGATGGCCGTACTGTCTACACGCAGCCACCGCTTACAATAGTGGTTCGGGGCGATGGCCGTACTGTCTACACGCAGCCACCCCTTACAATAGTGGTTCGGGGCGATGGCTGTACTGTCTACACGCAGCCACCGCTTACAATAGTGGTTTGGGGCGATGGCAGTACTGTCTACATGCAGCCACCGCTTACAATAGTGGTTCGGGGCGATGGCCGTACTGTCTACACGCAGCCACCACTTACAATAGTGGTTTGGGGCGATGGCCGTACTGTCTACACACAGCCACCCCTTACAATAGTGGTTTGGGGCGATGGCCGTACTGTCTACACGCAGCCACCCCTTACAATAGTGGTTTGGGGCGATGGCCGTACTGTCTACACGCAGCCACCATGTACAGTAGTGGTTTGGGGCGATGGCCGTACTGTCTACACGCAGCCACCCCTTACAATAGTGGTTTGGGGCGATGGCCGTACTGTCTACACGCAGCCACCACTTGCTTGTTGCTTCGTTTCAGCCTGCTGAATAGTCATTGGGCCGTCTGTCCGGCGCCTATGTACCCGCTGAAACTTTGTACTGGATGAAGAAACAATTCCTGTAATCCCTGGGGGTGTGGCGGGCTTCGGATTGGATCGTTACGGTAATGTAGTGTTACAATGTGTTCAGCACTAACGATGAGGAGATACAGCAATGTGGTTGCCCATCAATACGATTCATTTCTGCCCAGTTCAATAGCCGGTGTTAATGCTAATTGCTTGGCGTGCGCGGGTGATGGATGGGCGACGTGCTTCTGGTATAATGCAGCTGTCTGTCAGACGTTGGTCAGTTGGCTATCAGAGGGCGGTATGATGAACCCGTTAGGCGCTGGACGGCACGCAATGACTGATGACATTCTACAATGTAAGCCGCTTCATGGATGATGGATTGTATTCTATTGATACAAACATTAGTTACATTAAAGCGCTTCTGCTACTTATGTATTTTCTCTGCCGTTAACCCCCTCCTCCCCACCTTTCTCTTCAGGCCTTCTTCACACAAACGTTTTATCGTGGCTATTTTGCTGCAATAAAACGTTATACGAAAATCGTGGCCATCTGAAGCGTTGGATTCCAATGCATTCGTTCAGATGACCGATTTCCAGGTGCGTTAAAAAAAAGGGCATACGCTGCGGATTCCGCCCGGCTGCTTTTACACACGTCCGGAGAAGATAGGTCTTGCCCTATCTTTTGGCCTCGATCAGCCGGCAGCTCCCATAGAAGCCTATGAGAGCTGCCGGCAAGGGGAGTGACTTTAGCAGTGCTGCTAAACTCCCCCCACCTCTCTCCCCTCCGTTTGCCGGCAGTTCCATAGGCTTCTATGAGAGCTTCTACTGCCGCAATAAGCCAGCAAAGGGAGAGAGAGTGAGGGGGAAAGAGTACAGCATCGCTAAACTCCCTCCCCCCGGTGGAAGGAATTCTGGGCTGCGGCGCACATAAACATGAGAAAACGCGAGATTTAGCTGCGGCTTGGTCACGATTTTCCTTCACAATTGTCAGCCGCAATGTGGGTGGATGAAAGTCGTAACATCATGTGAAGGAGGCCTTAAAGTGATCCACCGGCCCCAAACTGCACCTCTTCAGCATCCTCCCAGTGCATCACAGAGTTTTGATGTCGCCGGGTCATTTGACGCAGTGAAGTCCAATGTATCCCAGGCAGTGTGTGAGGTGGGTACACGGTCTCTAGTATATTATTTTATAGAATTGGCCCTCCGCTGCTCCTCATGCTATATATTAAAAAAACCCCTTCTGAAATGTTGTTGTACAATAAATGAGATGGATCCGCTTCCATAGGGAATCTTTAGGCACCTGCAGGTAATGAAATACCTACGGATGTCATGCGGATCACACGTGCAGTAAAGCCACCGCAGCATGCTCCATTTTTGTGCGGTTCTCCCGCATGGCCGGCTCCCGCGCCTTCAATTGAAGCCAATGGACGCCATCCAGATCCGCAGCACAAACGCAGCTGTCACTGCATTCGTACCGTGGACCGCAGGAAAGCAGGAGGTTAAAAAAAAGATAGCACAGCGCACGCGCGCGGCATGCAGCCGGCGTCCCGAACGCATCCGCCCTGCAGAAGAAAGAAGATCCGACCTGCATGGAGGAGAGTCCTGCAGCGTCCGGACAGGTGAGTATTATGTATTTTCTGGCCTCATGTCTGCGGGCCGGGTGGAATCCGCTTCAGGATTCTGCACGGGGAAACCATGCGTGCCCGTGGGCATGAGGCCGTAGGGTACCTTTCTTCACACAGGACATAAATGCTGCAGAATGTCCACAATGGAATTTGCTGTGGAAAATCCACACAATTTACAGTACAAGGTCTGCAGGTATGTATTTAGAAAATCTTGTCCAAATGCAAAGGTTGAAACCCACAAAATCCGCAGCAGAATCAAACTACTAACGACCACTTGAACGTGAGTATGTATGTTTGTGTGTGGGTGCTTCTTATGCTCCGCCCCTGGTGATGTCATTGCAGGTCCTACAACATTTATAAAACACAGAGCCTGACCGACAGAAGAAAGAACACAGTTGGGGCTCTTGGAAGGTGAGGACAAAAATAACAAAATAAGAATACAACTAGGCCGTTATTATCTCAGACACAAATCAGCGATCCTGACAGAAGACACTGACCTACTGCCACCACAGAGATCCAGCGGGCTGCAGGACCTGCAGTGATGTCACTGCTTTGGGAGGAGCCATTGTGCAGTTTGGTAAAAAGTGCTGTATACTGGATATGCCAACAACAGCTACCAGGAACGTTGATGACATCACCGCCATGTGATTACCTGTGTGGGTGGAGTCTGGGATCACATGACCAGGAGCTGATCACTGTATCCAGGAGTCTGCTGAGCTGGTGATGTCTGGAAATCAGCCTGGATGTACCATGTGGTAGAGCTGTGTGTGTGATGTGTGGGGATCATAATGGATGTACCATGTAGCACAGCGCCACCAGAAACACTGGTACTAGAAGTTCCTAATAATTACTAGTCTGTACTATATAGGTGTGGATTTGGCACCTACAGATTTTCTGCTGTAGGTAGTTGGCAGTGAATACCCCCCATGTGACGCCACACAAAGCTTCCTTCACAAACACTTTTTTTTCCAAGCTCATTAAAAAAGGCAAGGATTTGTCTTATTGCACTATTTTTTAACGTGTCTTTCCTATCACCTTTCTTCAAACCCCATAGATAAGGGCTCTTTCACACGAGTGTACATCGGTCGCTGTTTTCACTGACGGCCGATATTACGCTGCGATCTGATGCATTAGATTCCAATGCATCAGATCACATGGCCGTATTCCCGCAGCGTATTGCCGGGGGGGGGGGGGGGGGGTATAAAAACGCCTATGGCCGTGAGAGAGAGGTCTGAGGGGAAAACCACAGAAATCGCCGTACCAAGAAGTGTGTAAAAGAAACAACCCCCCCGTACCGAGATGCTGCACGTGGTTCACTACAAATGTGCACAAAAGACTATGAACAACACAGAGGGGGAGCCGAGCCGAGAGGAGGGCTTATGCTTCGGTCAATTCCTGGAAATGTTTTATGAGAGATCCTCTGAAAATAAGCTGATCACTGATGATCACATGTAATCAGCCAGGGAAGCCAGCAGCAAGGGTTCAATTCCCCTGCAGCGCCACCACAGGAGACAATGAAGCATTACATGGTGCCTATTGAAATCAGCCCACTGTGTTCATCAGGGGGGTTTATACACCAGTGTTCTGGCCGCTTTGTCTGGAGATGTAGAGTCACTTTGTGCACCACCCCTTGCATGTCATAAATGTCTCTACATCCTGGCTAAGCAGGAAGTCATGCAAACTTTTTACACACTTTTTTGAAAAGTGAAGTAAGAAGTGTAAAATCTGTTCTTTTGGGGAAAATCAATAGTAAATATGTCCAAATTTGATTTGCACCAAAAGTAAAGGGCAACCTAGGCTAAAATCATAAATATGCCTTCCTGAAGTGCCCAGACAGACATCCTCCATGCCAAGGAGAGGTACCTACCATTACTGCTTCAGAATCCCCTAAAAGGGTATTTGACATTCAGTTTATGAGACCAGACCACCTATGTATCAGAAGCAATCGGTGGGTTTAGCAGCAGAGCGCGGGCCTCACAGCGTTCAGAGCGCGGGCCTCACAGCGTCCAGAGCGCGGGCCTCACAACCTCCAGAGCGCGGGCCTCACAGCGTCCAGAGCGCGGGCCTCACAACCTCCAGAGCGCGGGCCTCACAACCTCCAGAGCGCGGGCCTCACAGCGTCCAGAGCGCAGGCCTCACAACCTCCAGAGCGCGGGCCTCACAACCTCCAGAGCGCGGGCCTCACAGCGTCCAGAGCGCGGGCCTCACAGCGTCCAGAGCGCGGGCCTCACAGCGTCCAGAGCGCGGGCCTCACAGCGTCCAGAGCGCGGACCTCACAACCTCCAGAGCGCGGGCCTCACAACCTCCAGAGCGCCGGCCTCACAGCGTCCAGAGCGCGGGCCTCACAACCTCCAGAGCGCCGGCCTCACAACCTCCAGAGCGCGGGCCTCACAGCGTCCAGAGCGCGGACCTCACAACCTCCAGAGCGCGGGCCTCACAACCTCCAGAGCGCCGGCCTCACAGCGTCCAGAGCGCGGGCCTCACAGCGTCCAGAGCGCGGACCTCACAACCTCCAGAGCGCCGGCCTCACAACCTCCAGAGCGCGGGCCTCACAGCGTCCAGAGCGCGGACCTCACAACCTCCAGAGCGCGGGCCTCACAACCTCCAGAGCGCCGGCCTCACAACCTCCAGAGCGCGGGCCTCACAGCGTCCAGAGCGCGGACCTCACAACCTCCAGAGCGCGGGCCTCACAACCTCCAGAGCGCCGGCCTCACAGCGTCCAGAGCGCGGGCCTCACAGCCTCCAGAGCGCGGGCCTCACAACCTCCAGAGCGCGGGCCTCACAACCTCCAGAGTGCAGGCCTCACAACCTCCAGAGCGCTGGGGTGGATTTTGTCGTGGTTTTCATTATAGTGAAAAAAATCCTCAGTGAAAAAACATGGCTTTTTCCACAACGACTAGAACATGTGTATTTATATTTACCACTGTGCGCATCGTCCACTGCGAATATACGGAGTTTGTTAACTTCTTCTTAACATGCGCCATACATGTATGGCACACATTGGGTATCTGGGTACGAAGCGGGCTCTGGGGTGCCTATAGGCTGGTCGAAATATAGTATAATGCAATACTGTAGGATTGCATTATACTATATAAGCAATAAGACAACTGCGAGTTCACTTCCCCTAAGGGGACTGAAAAAGAAAGTAAAAATAAGCAAAATAAAGGTTTTTTTAACTTTTAGAAAAATAAAAAATAGTAAAAGTTTTTTAAAAATCCCTTTTCCAGTCACATGAAAAATTGGCATCATTGCATCTGTAAAAGTCCAATTTATGAAAACATCGAATTATTAATTCCACATTGTGTTTTCTCCATTTCTCACCACTTAGACATTTTTAAGAGTTTTCCAATCCATCCATTAAATGGTAACTTTGAAAAACACAACTTGTCTCGCAAAAAACGAGCCCTCATGTCGCTGTGTCACGGGAAAATAAGAGAGATATGGGGAGCGAAAAAGGGGCGCAGTGGGAAGGAGTTAAAGTCCCATTCACTTAAAGCGTACTGCCCACTGTGGCTGAATGTCAGCTCCCATCCCCAGTGTATGGGCTCACCCCCACAGTTCCATTGAGCGCCTCTGCCCATTAGTGTTTTACACTCGGTGATGTCACCGCAGTGACATCAGCTCCAGTTCATGGCTCCACTACCCCGCTGGCTGCTATAAATGACACATCAGTAGGGTTTAGTACATATTTTCATGATTAGAGCTACAGATACAAGCATTTGACGGGTGCTAACCAATGAGTCACAGGCACTGAGTCATTCTTTACCTGAAATGATTGGTTTCCCTTTCTTACTTTACAATTGTTAAGCAAAACACGTAAAACATTAATAGAAGAGTCACATCTGAGAGCCGAAAAGGTGAATCGCATCAGACTGGAGATGAATAATAAGAAGAAGTAGGTGAAGGAGAGAGGATTGTTGTTGACTGTAGAGCAAGTATGGCGGGTATAATATGATATCACGGCTTACCATCTGTAACATGGAGACTGCAGAGCGGAGCGCTACAATGCGTAGACTACAGGGCAGAGCCGCTGCCGATTAATTATGGGGAGCTAATGACTGACTGATTGAAGGTAGGTACTAAGGGTCACTTATGGTTCAAACCAACAACTTTTGGGGAATTTCACAATCTTTAATGTTCCGGAGAGCCTTACTGGAACTCTAATTCTGTGTGAATTGGAGGTTTAGGGACAACAGGGTTTATACTACGAGCGCTCTCTGTTCTTCACCTCCATCCATGCCAGGCCGTGTCAACACAAGATCATAAAGAAAGAGGTTTATCACGGACGTATACTATTCTGTAAGTCGGTTACGGGATCACTTGAGACATTTGCCTATTTCTACGTGGCTACTTTTCGTAGTTTTCTATTAACCGATCCATTCCTTGGACTGGGCATTAACCTCCATAACAAGATCATTGGTCTGAAGACACAACAAGCTCATATATAAGTATCAGGTATAGGTGGCTTTACCAGGAACAACTGCTGTACGAATAGTCGTCTGGTAGAGTGAATGTAAGTGAGAGTTGTTCCCTGTTAATATGGCCACCAACCGGGCGATGAGCCAGAATTAATTCACTAGTCATTTTGTTTTAGCTCACCTACAAATAGTCCCTGGTTGATTAATTATCATTTGGTGCAAGCAGGTCCTCATTGTCTTTCAACGACTAGCCAACAATCTAGCAGGGAGGTGTGCGCTTCTTCCGTGTGCGCCTACCAGTGAATGCTGAATGCCTTCCACCTTTCTTTGAACAATTAGCCCTCCCACTTAATGCTCATTGGTTCCCGAAAGCACATAAATACGTGTAAATGATCCGTGATTGAATAGTCCTTGCTGGTCTTTTACAGAACACTTGCTGTTACGGTCTCTGGGCTCAAACAGGAGAGAAGCCCAAGAGGCCGCAGTATCAACTGTTCAGCCGAACCAATGGGAGTTGACTCAAAGAGTGCTTGACGTATTCATGTGTATTCAGTGGACTTGCCCACCAATGAGCGAGTATTAGTGAGGGGTTGAAATAAAAAAAAGGCCTGCCAAAAAACCTCCCGCCCCTAACGTGTCAACCAACAATACTTGGTAAATGCTTCCAGTAATTTGTCCAGTGATCAACAAATTGAACAAGTGAAGAACGATCACTCTATGTAAAAGCAGAAAACCCGCCATTCTGCATGCTTTGGTGACTATTCAGATGTTGTCCTGTGTGAAGCTACCCCAAGGCTTCATGCAACAATTATTGTCCAGCCGTGTCACGGCCACAGCACGGCCGAAAATAGCGTGAGTGAGAGGCAGCTGTGACCAAGTCATGGCTGCAGCTCCAGTTTTTAATGCTCGTTCAGACGGATGAGGCTGTGGTGTATATACGCTGCAGCCCTGGGATACCGTTGGCCACGGGGTGGGAGTTTAGCACAGCTAGTCCCTCCCCCTCTCTGTTCCAGCCTATGGGAGCTGCCGGCAAGGGGGACGGGACGGGACTTTAGCACACTAGCTCCCGCCCCTCCCCCTCCCATTGCAGACAGCTGGCAAGAAGCAGAGAGGGGGAAGAGGGAGGGAGTTTAGCAGTGCGTCTGCTAAACTACCTCCCTTCTGCGGCAGCTGTCATAGGCTCCCATAGGAGTCTATGGCAGCGGCTGCCGTATTCAAGATACAGATAGTTCCAGAACCATCTTTCTGGTCGGCATAAAAATGTCCAACCAGAATGCATACAGCATGCAATATCTTTGCCGGACAGACGTTTTTACACATCAGGAATACGCCAATCTGAACTCAGGCATTGAAAAACAATGCATCAGATGGGTAGCGTCCGGCCGATATATGCTATATGAAAGAGCCCTAAAGGTGGAATGATGCCGAGCGGGCCTCGTTAACGAAAAACTGGAACTAAATAGCTTTCGAGGGGTGTTCAGGCCTGGTAAGTTTTTTTTTAGGAAATGCTTACAAAGTTATAATATAGCAAAAGAAGTAATACTAACATTACCAATCCTCAGCTGCTTCAGAGATAACACGTGACCACTGCAGCCAATCACTTGCTGTGGCCGTGGCGTGTCAGCAGACTGAGGTTACTGCTGTGGCCAATTATTGGCTGGAGCGGTCACATGTTGTATCCATACATCATCGCTGGGCAGTGGGTGACTCATGTAGCGCCAGCATTGCAATGGTGGTGGATTATGGGTATTACTCCATTCGTTCGTTTATAGCACTGGCTGCACAACTCGTTTAAACCTGGAGCAAACATTGCAGAATCTAATTCCGGATCTAATTCTAAGTCTAAAATTAGATTATTGATTGATACAATAGAATTTCTGAATCAGGTAACTCTGCTTTTCTGCCTTGATAAATTATATACGCTCATTGTAAAAAAAAAGGAAAAAAAGAAAAAAAACACAAGAACCAAGAAAGAGTTGGCGGAATCGGATGTAACTTCATATGTGTCATTGTAATTAAGGGACTTCAATAAGATAAAAGACAATTTATTGCAGGCAAACTGACCCCTTACATGGAGGCTGTAGGACCCTGTTGTACCACCTCTAGCTTGGATACAAGATGGGATACAGGATGGCATGGAGGCTCTAGTACCCTGTTGTACCACCTCTAGCTTGGATACAAGATGTGATATGGGTGGGCATGGAGGCTCTAGTACCCTGTTGTACCACCTCTAGCTTGGATACAAGATGTGATACAGGTGGGCATGGAGGCTCTAGTACCCTGTTAGACCGCCTCTAGCCTTGATACAAGATGTGATACGGGGGGCATGGAGGCTCTAGTACCCTGTTGTACTGCCTCTAGCTTGGATACAAGATGGGATACAAGCGGGCATGGAGGCTCTAGTACCCTGTTAGACCGCCTCTAGCCTTGATACAAGATATGGTACAGGGGAGCATGGAGGGTCTAGAACCCTGTCGTACTGCCTCTAGCTTCGATGCAAGATGTCATACGGGTGGACATGGAGGCATACAGGTTCCGTATGGTATCCTGCAGCATATCAGTCCACATTTGAATACAACCCGGTTCCACTTCTTAGCAGTCCAGATCATCGTTCATGAGACCACTGCAAAAGGAGGCCACAGTACTTGTCAAAGACAATACATGTAATGGGTGCCAAGAGACCAAATGTCCTTTAGCCAAGCGCCTGGAAAAGGTTCCAACAGACAACAAAAGAGTTACAGCTGCTTGTGCTTGTTGGATGATCAAATGACTTTCTCTACTGGTGTTCAGTCGAGGGCAATCATTGCTATTCAGTGTGAATGCTGTGATTGGTTCATCGACTGCTGCAGTGATTGGCTGAGCTGCGGCGCTCGAGAACCAATCACAGCAATCACTTGCTCGAGTCGCGGTTTACAAACCCGTTTATCAGCAAGCGATCTTCTGTCAGTGGCTGAGAACTGCCAGCAAGCCTGACGGAACTCCAGAGGCAAGCGGGAGGGACCCAAATGACGCCTCTTAGGTAATATATACTGTGTTTCCCTGAAAATAAGACACTGTTTTGTTTTTTTGCCTCAAAAAGGGCACAGTGTCTTATTTTCAGGGGGGAAAGGGCCTTGTACTTACCTGGTCCGCAGCATCCCGATGCCTCCAGAGGGTGTCCGGGTGTCCCACGGCGATGCAGCATCCTCCTCGTCTCACAGATGCCTTCTGCTGGCGACGGGGCTTTGAATCCTCCGCCTCCAGTAGAAGCGAGTGCTGTGATTGGCTAATCAAGCACTGACAGCCAATCACAGCTGGCATTCGATGAGCCAATCACAGCCATTCACTGATGACATTCACAGGTCAGATACTGCTTCCCTCCTTCTTATGGCTGGCACCAACACATAGATAACAGTGGTTTCTGATGCCACTCTGATGGTCTAATAACAGGGCGATAAACTAGATATCCCCGTGTTTATATGCATTCATATTTCGACCACTGAAGAGATTTGCTGCAATAGCGGGTATTAAATTGTACTGATAACCTAGAAAAAAAGTTTTTAGAACTCTAGATATAGATTAAAGTAAGATTACACTAGATTACAACTAGAGGATGTGGTGTTAATCCCCAGAGGGTTTACAACTAACCCCCATTAAAGGGATTGTCTGAGCGTCCACCACATATATCTGAGAGTCATTCAGTGCTCCAGTGTCAGGCTTTGGGCCATCAGAGGATTTGTTCCTGAAGTTCCTCACTCTCTCTGTACAGGTCACATGCATATCTCTATTGACGGATTTTTGGGGCCTATTATTGTGTCGGGTTCTGGGCCCATTTTGGGGTCCTATGACATTCTTGTTAGGGCCCTCCCCCCCACTGGTGATAGACTTTCCTGTGATGTGAGAATGAGTGAAACGCATGATTATGAAACCAATGATTTTCAATGGTTTCATTCCCATTTGTGATTTCTTTACTGAAGCCTCACAGCGCTAACAAAAATCTGCACTATTGCCCATTGGTTTTTTTTATGTGGCCGGCGACAGCAGCGCCAGCCCCATTGAAAACATAGGGACTACATCGCGCTCCCCTGACACAGCTATTACAGCTATGGCAGGGGATTCCTTAATTCCTGCGGGGATAAAGGAATGCCCCGTCACAGCTGTGGCAGAGGTCCACGATGCTATCCCATTGCTTTCAATGGGGCTGGTGCTGCTGCAGCCCCATTGAAAGCAATGGAATGAAGGCTACCACCACGGTGATGGTTTTCGGGGAAGGGCTTGAAATATATGCCCTTCCCTGAAAATCATCCCTAGCTATAATAAAAAAGTAAAAAAAAAAATTAACTCCCCTTGAAGAGCCCCCGCAGTCATCTTCTGTCTTCTGCAGGGGGTGAAGGAATCCCCTGCCATAGCTGTAATAGCTGTGTCAGGGGAGCGCAATGTACTCCCTATGTTTTCATAGGCGCTGCTGCCCCCGACCCCATAAAAAACAATGGGCGATAGTGCAGATTTTTCTTAGCACTGCGAGGCTTAGTGAAGACGCTGCAAATGGGAATGAAACCATTAAAAATCATTGGTTTCATTATCATGCGTTTCCACTCACTCTCACAATGCAGAAACATCTATCGCCCGTGGGGGAGAGAGCTTAGCCAGTGCAATTCTGTAGTTTTCTCGCTGTCCTGGGAAATGACCATTGATTTCAGTGTCTCCTTGCAGTACTTTGTGAAGTGAGAAGAATTTGGGCCCAGCACCCTAGAAGGTGAACCTACAGCGAGGGAGGTGCACTAGTGTGTTGTGTATTAAATGACGTAATGAAAACGTTGCCGCCGACCTAGTACTCTGGCCGACCAATAGTCCGGTTAGCGTTGAATATTGGAGTAGCGAATGGCCAAATAGCGCGGACACTGGCACAACCTGTAGGTTTATGATGCATTGTAGACCAGCAGGTGTAACACGTATTGAGGCTCGCAGATCTCTCATCAGATAGCTGGGTAAACTCTAAAAACATAGTTATAATAGTAAACTATGTGTCAGGGTGTGCTGCTGGGATCTGTGGTACTACAGGGTTCCAGGAGCGCACCTTCACAGGTGAGGGATATTTGTGCTGGATGGGTGTGGAGTTCCTCCTGCCAGCCAATCCCCACGGGTCTGCTGCATATATATATATATATATATATATATATATATACTGGTCCCTCTGTAAGAGTTAGCTGGTATCCCTTCTGTCTGGGGTTTGCTGTTCTGCATGCCTGTATATGTGTTAGGTGTGTGCAGTGTCTTGTCCAGTGTCTGTGCAGGTGGCCGGACATCAGGTGTGGACAGTCCTGTTCTGCGCTCATTCTGTCTCTGTCTGTGGTGTGAACAGGTTCTATATGTGATGGCTGCAGGAAAGGTTGGTGTCACTGGACTCCTGGTTGTTGTAGGGACCAGCGGTGTAGCCAGGAGCCGTGACGTGGCCCGCTAGCTTCCATATTTTGATCAAAATGTCAACTAATACCTGGCGTTTATAGCTTAGCATCTGCTACTAGTGGTTGTGTGTTGGCTGCTGTATGGTGTGATTCTGGCTCTGTGTGTCAGCTTACTCAGTCCAGTTGTCCCTGTCATGGTGGCATGTGTATGTGTCCTATCCTGGATGTGTGGTTCCTAGGAGCAGCAGGGGCCCAGATCCAAAGACCGCTGAGCCGCCCTTTATAGGGGTGATGTCTCCGCTCATGGAAGGTCTGTGTCACTAAACCTAGTAGTAGAAAGGAAGATATCTGCGGTAGTTCCTTGTGTTTCCCTAAACCCTTGCTTTCAGGTCACGTTCGTGTTGGCCCGGTGCTGAGTGTCCCACATGAATGTAACACTATGACTGTATGTTCACCCTTCCTGGTCCAATAAGGTAAATAGAGAGCATGGAGGTCCAGGAATGGAATCCTGGTGGCTGACGGCAGTGGAGAGTTGTCTGCCTAATGAAGGGGTCTGCGAACCTTGAAACGTGTCACACCTGTTTAATATGAAGCGTATTCCCTTTTCCTCAATATCAATGTCTCAGCTTTTCATCTTGTCAGCATTTGCTAACAGGCTGCACCAGAGCCCTCGCTTTTTGGCCATTCGCTTCTCCCTGCAGTACCTTGTCTTTCATACAGAGAAAACAAGCAGTGATAAGGTAGATAGCAGAACACACAAACTCAGGCCCTTCTACACGTGCCGATGATCAGTTAGATTCCCGCGATCCAGCAAGAATCTGCATGATTATGGTGCAGTGTAAATGCATGCGCCGACTAAACGACAAGCGATAATTTATTCCTCATTCAGCTTATGCATGCATAAAAACTGCACGATGATCGTCCTGTGTAAACAGGCAGTCCTTCATCTATATACAACTGCCTGTTCACTGTGAATAGAGGTGGGCGGGCAGAACGATCCCGGGACATTCCGTCTCCATTCACTGAACGATTATTGCTCCTGTGTAAAAGCACAAAAACGATCATCGCTGGGACGAGAGATCCTTCCATGTAAGATGGGCCCTAAGACAGGCCCAACGCGGCTGATCCCTTAGTCCACAGCACTTTAGTGAAACACATTGCAATGTTAAAGGAGTTTTCAGGCTTACTCAGGCGAGCGTGGGCACCACTATACTCGCTGGAGCGGAGGCGCCTGAACGAAGGTGGTTTCTTCCTCTTCTCAGATTTTGCGCCAGAGTGCAGGAGTTTAAAAAAAAAACACAGGACGAAGGAGCCGCCCGAACTTTCCTGCACATAATGTTCACTACTTGCGGGTAAGATAGGACAGGATCTATCCTTTATTGGCCATACAATTAATGGCTGAGAAAAGACCTAGTGGAAATGAAACCACTGAAACCCTACGGAAATAAACGGTGTCGTTGTGGCCCGTTGTGCGGTTGTGATTATCACGGCCGCATAAAAGGAAAAACCACATTCTTCTGAATCCCCGCTTAGAAAGACATGGCTGCTCACTTTCAAAAACAGTGCCACACCTGACCATTGGGTGAGTCTGGTACTGGAACTCAGCTCCATTGAAGGGAATAGGAGGGAGGACTGCAATACCGAAGCCAACCTGCCATCAGGTGTGGTGCTGTTTCTGGAAGGAAACAGCCATCTTCTTCTAATCCTAGAGATATCTGTAAGGCTGCATTCACAAGTAGGGGGTCAGGTGCAGAGTTTCCACTATGTGTGAATGCAACCTAACAAAGACTCTTGTCTAGAATTAAGGTAGTACAGAAGTAGTACCCAATGACATGAGAGGACCCCAGGCGGGAAGCTGGAGATCCTGGACTAGTAACACACTAACAGCATTCTACAGAGTCTCTGCCAAGAATAAGCGCCAATCGATAATTTTGCAAGTCAGTCATTGCTTGTTTAGCTTCCTTTGCAAGGAGCAATCAGAGTCCTCTGCGGCTGAGCCACGGTCGTTCCATTATAATCACAGCCTATTATTTTTGGTGCCGCAGAAAAGATGTGATCACCCGAAAAATGAGCGTTTGTTTTCCAGCACTGTCAGATGGGCGATGATTGGGTGAACAAACGTTGAAGCAAACATTCATTCCTGAACCTTGGCCGGTATAACGGGACCCTGACTAGGAAGCATTAGACTGAGGACCGTGAATGACGGAGATGAATGTGTGTGGGCGATGGCAGGAGCCTTCTCGTTAGGATGCTGCGCCGATCCCCCAAATGAGCATGTGCATCAGCATTACTCAATGTGAGTGCTTAGCAGGTGCGGGAGTGCTGTACGTCACTGCCTGCCTATATGGTCATCCGCTTAATACATAGAAGGGCCTACATCCTAATTTGGCCAGTTGGCTGCCATTTTTAGGAATGCTTGGGCCTAGAGCTCAGAAACATTGAACAATTAGGCAATCTGAGACAAGATTCTGTGAATCCAGTAAGATATAGACACAAGTAAGCAGAATTACAGCAGATACGGCATAGACTGCCCTCCCAAAAGTAATTGGACGTCTGAGCAAGAATCAAACATAGTATTCATTTACTTATGTTACTACTTAGAGGGGCTCCTCTGGCCCTAATTACATCTGTTACTCTCCATGGCAGACTTGCCCCTAACATCTGATACTCTTCAGCAGGTATTTCCCTCCATTAATCCTGCATCAGCCCGTCTACAATGGTGCTAGGAGCAATGGAAGAATGTCCTTGGAGTGATGAAGGCTATGGGCAGGGGAGGAAGTAGCTAATGCAGATAATATGTGGCGGAGGGTCACATGGGATAGAAAACAAAGAGTTAGAGCAGGAACAGTGAATCCATTACAAAGTGACCTATTGTGATGACGTATATTCGATTTAAACATGTATTCTGTACCCAGAATCCCCCTTTAAGGGTGACTGCCCACTAGCATTCACGAATTTGCTGTGTTTTTTTTCCCAGGTGTCTATTGGGCTTTCCAATGTTAAAAACACATTGAGGCAAAATCACAGTTTACCACAAAATTGCGATTTTGCGCGATGCAATTTCAACATTAACAAGTGCCATAGACCCCCGGAGAAAACCAAACGCTGCGAAGTTCACAGTGAAAAAGGATGTAGTGGGTGGGCACCCTAAGTATGGCAAGGCTTCCATCACGGTCTGGGGTTGTGTTACATTGGTCTCAGTCGGTTGGTTGTAGAGCAAAGAGTCATGAACGCTGAGCTGTACCCTGACCGTGTAGACAATAATGTGCAATACTCTTGGAATGATCAGCAAGACTTGCAGCGTGTCTTGCACAGATTCAACGCCGTTTTACATTGCTTTGAAGATATCGATGTTCCACAATTGGACCGGCTGCACAGAGTCCGGACCTGAACATCTTTGGGACAAACTGCAGCATCAGGTCAGGACATATCAAGTGGCCATCTAATTTGAGAGATGTTTGCAGGATGAATGGAGGGAAATACCAGCTGAAGTGTATCAGAGGTTAGTAGAAAGTCTGTCACAGAGCTCATCCGATGTCATTAGAGCCAAATAGGCCCCACTAAGTATTACCATATGTAAATAAATACGGCTTTTGATTCTTGTTTAGGCGTCCAATTACTTTTGCAAAGATAGTGTACATAGACATGAAGACCAAAAAATGGGTATAGAGCAGCCTGAAAGGAAAATGAAGGCTCCCATGATGCATTGCTAATGACATAGGCCTTTGGAGTATAATGACATTACTCATGACTACCTTATCAATGGGTCCAGCAATGATTGGGTAGGAGCCTCCTCTGTAGGACTCACACTAAGGGGAATCATGTGAGACTGGAGCCCCGATGTATTCTGTGTTGTCGCCGTTACATGCAAGAACAATTCTTCAATTAAAACATTTCTTTGATCAAACCACGAAGGGTTAAGAAACGGCCTAAGAAAATGGCAAATGAAGTGTGACAATTCAGGCGGGGAGAAAGCAAAGACCGCAGGGAACAAGTGATCTTTATGAGTTAGTAATTAACGTGTGTAGATGGAAATACAGCGCAGCATCCATACATCCATCACACGCTGACAGGTCTGCATGGTTACACGAGCCGTACAACGGTGACCTAGCAACACGCAAGACATATAGTAAATAGTGAGAATGACGAAAGACACACCTAGTACATTCATGTTTCTGCTCCAGGCTATAGATGGGTTACATTCAAAGCGTTCCATTTTCCCTGGCCCATTGTATGTCGCCTTTAAATAACCGTGAGAGTGTTTGTTATATATAATACATGGTACAGGGTTCTGACTAGGAGTCGAGCCCGGCTCTTACAGATTTCTGTAACCCTTTCATGGCCAAAATATGTTAGGAAAAAAAGAACTAAACTATGTCTCTCATGTTCTATGCATGCATCTCATCGACTGCTCTTGAATGCAAAGCACTTACCAACCTACTCATTAACCTACCTTTCTAGGTACCCTAGTGTGAAGATATCTGCATTGCTCTAGTATAATGAAAAGTAGGGTAGGCCCTGTATTACTGACTATTTAAGGTGTGATGGTTCAGATGTAATGTATGGCATGCAAAACCAGGTCTCATTACATTATATCTTCCCATGTTTCCCAACTCTTGGGCCCCAGCCCACCCCTCCATTGCAGTCCATCAGCTTACCTCCCTATCATGGTGGAGTGCTGCTGTACTGCAGCCTCCAGCAGGCGCTCCAGTATGGTCCACTCGCCCATCACGTCCGCCTCTTGCCCCGCCGTGCTCAGCTCGGACACCAGGGAGGAACGAGCTGGCCCCCCTCTCCAACCACCTAATCCTACTATGGATTTCCACCTAATTTTTACCGATCACTCCTGGAAAACATCTTCAGTGGGAGACGAGGAGAGCCACAACTCCCCTCCTCCTGTACTGCCTAAAGTGCTGTCCTCAGCTCACCCCAAATCTTTTATATGGGGCAGGTAGTAGCATTTCCTTGGTACTGGTCACCTATTCCAGGAGATGGCTGGTAATTCCTCCTACATGGAAAACGCACGCCCCTTTCTACATCGATGTCCCCGATGGCTGCGATCAATAACTCTAGGATGATAAATGATGGTCTGTTGGGTGTGCGGCCAACCCTTAACAAGCACCTGTTTAATGAGTTCAGGAAGAAGCGTCTGGTCTTGGCCCCCCTCTATATTAGCATCTTCTGCTGCTCACAGCTCCCCCTCATCCAGCTTGCTCAGCCAGGTCGCTGTCCAGTGCTGAATTAGCTGCTGGTCCAGATGAGGTGCTTCTCTGCCAGTGCTCAGCATCAGTTCCAGGTTATCTCTCCCTTTCTGCCATCTCTTCTTCATCTCTCACCTTCTCGCCCCCTGCGCCCCATTCTTTCCCTGAGACTACCTGCTGTCTCCCCTCCTCTCCTTGTGTCATTGCATCCCTCTGTCTTCTACCTTTCTCAGCCCTCCCTCTGCCGCTTCTCTCTTTGTCTCCCCCTCACTCCTTGTTGTAGATCCCTCCCCTTGTGAATCTTCCACGCTGTGATCTCTCTCTGTCACTTTCCCCTGCATGCACTCTCTCTCTATAGCCCTGTCTGTCTCTCTCCCTCTCGCTGTCTCTCTCCCACATGCCACCGTCTCGGTTAATCCGGATAAATGACTCTTTCTCTATTGGATGGGAGGAGATTTTCTGCCATATTATAAGCTGATTTCATCCTGCATCTTTCTCCAGTCAGTGGCTTGTGTGTAGGAATGTAGGCGAGTGATTGATTGAGTCCTGATTTGTGGCTGTCTCTGATATGATGAGTCTGCTGGCTGTCTCGCATCTCAGCCTCTTCGCTGGGTCATATTTTGCCTGTTCCCAGTATGCCCTTCTCTTTCACACTCATTGTCTTTGCACCTTCCTTTGTGTTACAGTATGCATTAAACCAGCCTTTTGTTCTCTCCTTGCTGGGTTTAATAGCTGCCCCTCACCCTTTCTTCTGCATTTACATCACCCTCTCACTCCCATGTCTCCATTTTATCACTGTCACTCTATATCCTCCGCACCCTTTCCTTTCCTCAGCTAAATATGATCTCTGCTGAATTGCGCTGCCAGAATTAGATCCATTGTTCCAATCTAATTAGTGTGCAGCAAATATTGTAGGTTTAAGTAGAAGTCATGGGATAAAAATGTGGAATATTGGGATGCACATAATTTCAGGGTCCTTGGCAAGTCATGGCAAGGATTTGTTTTCCCTGGGGCAAATATTCATTTTGCTGCCCTATCCCTGTATCTAAATACACTACCAAAGGTAATTGGACACCTGAGTGGGAATCAAAAGCAGTATTTATTTCCATATGTTACTACTTAGTGGGGCTCCCTTGGCCCCAATTACATCGGATACTCTCCATGGGACACTTTTACTAATGACTGATATACTTCAGCTGGTATTTTCC
The DNA here is from genome assembly GCF_035609145.1 of Eleutherodactylus coqui. NCBI lineage: Eukaryota > Metazoa > Chordata > Amphibia > Anura > Eleutherodactylidae > Eleutherodactylus > Eleutherodactylus coqui. The sequence continues at coordinate 141,936,589 of NC_089846.1, forward strand.
TCAATTCATCCTGCAAACGTCTGACAAGTTCTCTCAAAGAAGATGGACGCTGTTCAAGTTTCTGGACCAGATGTTCCAGTTCATCCCAAAGATGTTTAGGATTTAGGTGGGGACTCTGTGCAGCCGGTCAAATCGTGGAACATGCATATCCTCAAATTAATGTAAACCAGCATTGGATCTGTGACATGATGCGTTGTCTGGTTGGAAGTATGGCCGACCATTCCCGCAGTGTTGTCCCATTGTCAGCAGCACATTATAGTATAGACTGTCAGGGTCATCTCCGTGGTCATGGTTCTTACTACTACACCCAATGGACCGAGACCATGCCACGTAACACATCCCCAGATCATATCGGAGCCTCCACCATACATAACTGTTGGCACAACATTCAGGCAGAAGGCTTTCCCCAGACATCCTCCTCACCAAGATACGTCCATGTGATTTGAAGTTTTAGTATAGTGATTTGTTCCTCAATAGAACATTCTTCCATTGCTTAACTGTCCAATAAAGACTTTCTTTGCACCATAGTAGATGGGCCAATACATTGTGCTTCATGTTTCTATGACATCGGGAAGTTGGAGAATTAGTGGCGAGTCAATCAGTGAGTCAATCAGTGAGTCAGTCAGTCAGTCAGTGAGGGCTTTCGTCTTTATATATATAGATTTTCTTCCTTCCAGGGGAGAGCTAATTTGCATACTTTCTTTCCCATGGAGAATTTCTCCATACCTCAGCTGGATCTATTCAATGAGAACTATCTCCAAGCTAGGACTTTATGCTAAGATTAAAAGAGGATAGTTTTATTGAGTCTGCATCTATTTATTTCATATTTCCCTATCTCACTCAACACGCTCCACCAGATCTATCAGCCACAATCAATGGCTCTATGCTTTCTCCAGTCCCACAAGTCTGCTGTCTGGATGTAACATTAGACTCCTCCCTATTCTTCAAACTGCAAACACAAGTCCTAGGCACCTCCTGCCATCTCCAACTCAGATACATCTCTTGAATATTATCCTTTATCAACCCCACGTCAACAAAAATGTTAGTGCATGACCTCAACATCTCTCACCTGAATTAATGCAACATCCTTCTCTGCAGCCTCCCATCCATCACCTTACACCCATTCTCAAATCTGCTGCCTGGCTAAGCCACCTCTCCCCTTCCTACTCCTCTGCCAGCCCTTCCATCGGCTACTCATTGTCCAGAAAATCCAATTCAAGATACTATCAATGACATACAAGGCCACCCACAGCCTATCCCCTCCATACACCTCTGACCTAAACTCCAGATACCTCCCCACCCTACTGCTCCTCACATAAGTCTCCAAGACTTCTCCTGTGCATCGGCCATACTCTAGAACTCACTACCCCAACACATCAGACTCTACCCCACCTGACAAAGCTTCAAAAAGAACCTGACAACCTACCTCTTCAGAAAGCCTACAACCTACAGTAAGCCTGCTGCCACCACTATAATGAGCAGCTTCTACCCTCACCTACTGTCTCCTTCCCCAACCCTTGTAGATTGTAAGCCGCTGTAGGCAGGGTCCTCGCTCTCTGTCTACTAGTTCGTAACTCATTTCATCCATGTTTATTGTTCTCACTTTGATATGTAATCTACATAAACCCTTGTTTTCATATGTACAGCGCCTGGAAATTACCAGCACTTTAAAATAACTAATAATCATGCATTTCTGTCCACAAACCATGGGATTATTGGATAACCAGTTACACATCAGTGGATGTGAGCACATTTTGTGTTTTAATTAGCAACAATTGCATGTGAATTATTGATAAGCACATGACTGTAGCTTATAACGCGCCGTGAGATACAGTCTGGACAGGATTCCTAGTTTATGAGCTAGACTGGCCAATGTTGCACGGCTCGCACAATCTGTTCTAATGGCTGTAATGTGATGGTTCTGCTTCTATTGCACTATGAAGGGGGGGCTTCTAAGTCCTTGGCTTTGTAATCTTCACTTGTTTTCATACTAATAAGAGTTATGGCATTTGAATGCTCAATCTTTTCAATACTTTGTGAGCAAATTTTGGAATGATATCATATGGCATTCTTGTTATTTAGCATGGAGGAGACTGCAGCAGATTTCACTGCAAAGGAGAGCAGAGCAGTGATGAAGCTTCTGCTTCTGAAAGGGATGTCGGCCAAAGACATTTACGGTGACAGGTGCAAACATTAGGTGACATGTGCCTTTCATACTCCATAGTGAAAAATTGGGTCGCCAAATTTAAACCTGGTGACTTCAACCCTGACAATGAAGACCACTCCAGGAGGCCTCCAGTGGTGACTGTTCCAGAAACCATAGACAGTAAGACCACTTGCTGTCACTAATTTGGAACTAGTTTGCTGTTATGTTATGGACAATGCATGTTCCTGAGTAAAGTTGAGTACAAAAGATAATGTGGTGTCAGCCCAGTCTTTTTTTGATGATTCCTTGTCATCCGTGAAATAGGTGGTTTCAGAAGAAATATGAGGCTGTAAGAGGTGAAATGAAACCTATGAACCGGGAGCTGAATACCTGACCAGGTAATGCCAACTATACTCCTACACAGGCCATGTCGAGAGGTGAGACTGTCTCTGTAGCTGCATCAGTCCCCCCATTTCTGACAGTCTCCGTTTCATGGTTGGTGACAAAAGTCAATCCCTATCTAGACCTGTTCCTTACCACATCAGTAGTTCAACCACTATCGGTATTGCTTCATGGTCAACCAGAACCAGATACCTATGTGTGCCTCTTAATAAATTAGGAATATCTTACTCCAACATACATAGGTTTAAGATCAATAGACCAATCAATATTTAGGTAGTGTTATCCACAATATATCAGACAAAGCTTAATAGGCTACCAAGGATATACCTGTAGAAGGCATGAGAGTGTCTACCATGCTTTGAACAACCAATCTTGGCTTGACAATAAAGACTTCCCCTTCTATAATATTCCTTACTCCAGCTGACATGATGTTTCCACTCAGTGGGGTGACCTCATTGTACTTGGCTTCCATCATGGTGCCAGATTTTGATACCATAGATGGAAGGGTCCAATGTTTGTTTTCCCCTCCATACCCTTTCCAAGACCCTTGGGTTAATTCTCTACCTCCTTGTTTACCAACAATGCAGTTCTTTACAAAGAGGAGTCCTGCATAGGTTCTTGTCACCTACTGTAGTAGTAAAACGAATGTAACTGTAAAGCGCTGGGCCTTATCTCTTTATCGACCTGTAGTAGCTGCATGCATTCCCTTTGTGGTCTCCAATGACTCAATGAGACCCTCTCTCCAGCTAGATTGATGGGAGTCTTCTGCCTACTATGGAGGCACATACAAGAAAACAATGTCAGATAGAGTAAAGTTTTTTTGTCTTGAGGGTCTATTAGCAAATTATGATATTTTCATCTTCACTTATGACCTTTCACTGGTGTGTCATATTATACTGTATATTTTTTGCCACTTGGTTACACCATCTACTGACTATTGAATGACTGAGATTTAACCACATGCCTCTAACTTGTATGAGGGTGTCCTGACTCTCCCCAGAAGTTTGGGGGGGGGGAGGGAGAAGGATTGAGTGTATTGGATGTCAATCTACAAGATCCTTTATTCCCACAGAGGATAAGGAACTACTAGTGGTGTCTGGGAGAGGCGTATTCTCCTGTCCTCATTGAAACACATGCATACTTGGCCGGACCGAATATGCATGCTCTTGGCAAGGTCTGGTCGGATCCTGAATGCTTTAAAATTTGCAACGTTCCCAATTCTTACATTATAGAATTAGACAATGGTGACCCCGGTGATGTCGGCTGTGTTCCCCTTTGCATTGAGGGCATTGTATGGGGCCTCGTTTGACAAATTCAGTAAGAATTGATGGGAAAAATAAGATTGTATTCTGCATTATTGTGAAAATGATAGACGCCACAACAGAACTTGGTGAACATCAATGGGATCTGGCGATATGATCATTTGTAATGGCTAACAAAAAGAAATGACATTACAGCAAACTTTTGAGGCCACTTAGACCTCTTCATCTAAATCAACAAGCTTTCATCATCAGATGGAGGAAGAAAATACAAGAAGATGGACTACTAAATATTCATTGGGTTTACTCTTTGCTACCTGGTTGCCTAGTCCCAGGCCAGGGATTGACCTAATAAACCAAGGGACAGGTATGCGCATGGAGTTCAGGGGGGAAAGTATAAAAACTTAAAGACATGCAGAACAATGGAACAGTGTCAAATTTGTAGAGCGGAGCTCTGCAGCTGGAATGTACTCTATTTTTTACCGCCCTCAGGAACAAATGACTTCAGAGCGCCCCGTGTTTCTCTGTTTCATTTTCATAACTGTTTTGAATTTACTTGAATGTCATTTTATTTTGTCTAATTTTAATATTTTTTGTAAGCACTGCATTTTTGTATTAAAGCTTAAAACTTTAATAAGCTTGGTCCTAGTTGCTCTGAACCGTTAACCCTTTGAATGCTTGTGAGCAGTGTGTGAGTACATTTGGGGGACTTCTGTCCCCACATTCAAAGAGTGGTAACAGTGAGAATCTGGGAGTGTATGGACTGTGTTAGGGGTGATATATGCTCAGTTTGCAACCTGAGTGGAAGGTGAGCACAAGATAGAGTGGCCTAAATTAACCCCTTGCAGTTGCACCCATGTCACTTGCTAGGAAAGTATGTATGTGACACGCCTGATGAAAATACCTAAATAGCTTCAAAAGCTCGCTGTAACATCATTTCTTTTTGATATCCATTAAAAGGTATCATATCTACAATATTGTGTTTCTCTTAATGAGATATTTTGGGGTTTTTGCAGCGACTAGTTGTTATCCTATGTATGATGGATTCAGCAAAGCATTGTGGCTTCTGTTACTATCAACAGAAGATATGAACAGAGCCTGAATTGTAGATATTTCACAACTTACACCTAGAATCTATTCTGTATCTTCCATGTCCTACAAAGAAAATTCATCCTGTGATCGTCATTCTTCATTTTGAGGAACGATTTATTCCGCTGTCATCTCAAGGTCAACAGATGTCTTTTCTTCGGTGCTAAAAAGTAAATATGCCTCCTGCTAAACCTTCCCGGGATATAAATAATGATGCTGATTGGTCGAGACGAGGAGCCTTTTAAAAGACGTTTTCTAATTTTAGTCCCAAACTAGCAATTCTTCCTCTCTGTCAAGATGCCAAAGCTGATTTGTCTGCATCCAGAGAGATTAATAAAGGAGGATTTTAGCAGTGAAGTCTGTTTTTGGTCGAAATCCATCTTATCAGAATTTGCACTGATTGTCACCATTCACAAATAGCATCTTGCTCTGGGAGTGTATAGCGTATTCTCAGATGAGTTGTATCGGTGCCAAGCTCTTTGCATTAATATGCGAGTAACTTTGCGGCTGAATTGATGGATCTCAGCTTTCATGGAAAGTACACGTGTTTTATGGAGGTACTGGGTCCAACTAGAGACTGCTTGCATCATGACAGCAGCCAGGATGGTTCTACGGGTGCCATAGCTGGCTGTGTTATGAGGGTTCTGGGGCTACCACGGTTATGTATGGTACACAGTGGTTGGATGTGTAATGACAGCGCTACAGCTGGTTGTATGGTGGGGAGTTTGTGGCTGTTATTTATGTAGCTCTGTGGTTGGGGTTGTTATGGCTGTACTGTGGCAGGCTGCATTATGAGAATACTGTAGCTAGTTGTGTCATGTGTGTACTGTGGCTGGATGCATTATGGGGGGACTGTAGTTAGCCCCCAGAAGGAGTTGTCGTTTTGCTGCAAAACTCAGCATCTATTTTCACCTCGGACAGATTTGCAAATAATGTGAGTTGTGGTGATTCATTGAACAGTCTTGGCATCTGAGGCCCTAAAAGCTGTTCCCCCTTGGCCTATAAGAGGCTCCCAGAGGCTCCTTGTGTGTAGTGACCTCTTGTTCTGCTTGTAGAGCTTGTTGGCCACTAGACGCCTCTACGATGCAGAGAAGAGATTTCAGGTAATGGAGTTTAAGAGGGGGGTATCATTGGAATGCGAGAAGCTGGATGGTCATATCAACGAGTTACCGCCCACCGGGCCATTCTGACCAGACTGTTAGGGGGTGTTGGGTCTAGTGGATGTGTGAGGGCACACAAGGCAACGAGAATCAGGACGCCCTCAACAGACCACCAGTAGAGAAGATCATCTGATCATCCGACAAGCTCCAACTGTTTCATTATCCACCATCCAGAGACAGGTGGCGCCATTGTTACGGGCCCCGGTGTCTATCAGGACCATTTTCAGGCACTTGGATGAAGGACATTTGGGCTCAAAGAGACCATAACATGTACTGGTTTTAACACCCACCCACTGTCTCCTCTGTTTGCAGTGCTGTCATGAACAACAAAATTGGACTGCTACAGAGTGGAACCGGGTTATCTTCAGCAAAAAGTACAAGTTTCGGCACCGACAACATCCGTGTTCGTGTCTGGAGACCTAGAGGTCCTGCCTTTGCTGTAGAGTGACACACTGCCCCTACTGCTAGTATGATGGTCTAGGGGGCCATCGCATATGATAGTCGGTCCCCCTAGTAATGGTACGAGGGACAATGACAGCTCAGCAATATGCACAGGACATCCAGCGGCCAAGCTAGGGTCAACCCAACAAAGTACTAGACCCTCCATGCCTGTATCACATCTTGTATCAAAGCTAGAGGCGGTACAACAGGGTACTAGAGCCTCCATGCCTGCCCGTTTCACATCTTGTATCCAAGCTAGAGGTGGCCCAACAGTGTACTAGAGTCTCCATGCCTGCCATATCACATCTTGTATCCAAGCTAGAGGCGGTACAACAGGGTACTAGAGCCTCCATGCCTGCCCGTTTCACATCTTGTATCCAAGCTAGAGGCGGTACAACAGTGTACTAGAGTCTCCATGCCTTCCTGTATCAAAGCTAGAGGCAGAACAACAGGGTACTAGAGCCTCCATGCCTGCGCGTTTCACAGCTTGTAAACAAGCTAGAGGCAATACAACAGGGTACTAGAGCCTCCATGCTTGCGCGTATCACATCTTGTATCCAAGCTAGAGGCAGTACAGCAGGGTACTAGAGCCTCTATGCCCCCCGTATCACATCTTGTATCCAAGCTAGAGGCGGTACAACAGATTACTAGAGCCTCCATGCCTGCCTGTATCACATCCTGTATCCAATCTAGAGGTGGTACAACAGGGTCCTAGAGCCTCCATGTACCACCTGTATCACATCTTGTATCAAAGCTAGAGGCAGTACAACAGGGTACTAGAGCCTCCATGCCTGCGCGTATCACATCTTGTTTCCAAGCTAGAGGCGGTACAATAGCGTACTAGAGCCTTCATGCCCACCCGTATCACATCTTGTATCCAAGCTAGAGGCGGTACAACAGGGTACTAGATCCTCCATGCCTACCGTATCACATCTTGTATCAAGGCTAGAGGCTACCCAATAGGGTGCTAGAGCCTCCATGCCCACCTGTATCACATCTTGTATCCAAGCTAGAGGCAATACAACAGGGTACTAGAGCCTCCATGCTTGCGCGTATCACATCTTGTACCCAAGCTAGAGGCGGTACAGTGGGGTACTAGAGCCTCCATGCCTGCGCGTATCACATCTTGTATCCAAGCTAGAGGCGGTACAGCGGGGTACTAGAGCCTCCATGCCCCCAGTATCACATCTTGTATCCAATCTAGAGGTGGTACAACAGGGTCCTAGAGCCTCCATGTACCGTCTGTATCACATCTTGTATCAAAGCTAGAGGCAGTACAACAGGGTACTAGAGCCTCCATGCCTGTGCGTATCACATCTTGTACCCAAGCTAGAGGCGATATAACAGGGTACTAGAGCCTCCATGCCTGTCCGTATCACATCTTGTATCCAAGCTAGAGGCGGTACAACAGGATACTAGAGCCTTCATGCCCACCCGTATCACATTTTGTATCCAAGCTAGAAATGGTACAATAGGGTACTAGAGCCTTCATGCCCGCCTGTATCACATCTTGTATCCAAGCTAGAGGTGGTACAACAGGGTACTAGAGCCTCCATGCCTGTCCGTATCACATCTTGTATCCAAGCTAGAGGCGGTACAACAGGGTACTAGATCCTCCATGCCTACCATATCACATCTTGTATCAAGGCTAGAGGCTACCCAACAGGGTGCTAGAGCCTCCATGCCCCCCGTATCACATCTTGTATCCAAGCTAGAGGCGGTACAGCGGGGTACTAGATCCTCCATGCCTACCATATCACATCTTGTATCAAGGCTAGAGGCTACCCAACAGGGTGCTAGAGCCTCCATGCCCCCCTGTATCACATCTTGTATCCAAGCTAGAGGCGGTACAGCAGGGTACTAGAGCCTCCATGCCCCCCGTATCACATCTTGTATCCAAGCTAGAGGCGGTACAACAGGGTACTAGAGCCTCCATGCCTGCCTGTATCACATCCTGTATCCAATCTAGAGGTGGTACAACAGGGTCCTAGAGCCTCCATGTACCGCCTGTATCACATCTTGTATCAAAGCTAGAGGCGGTACAACAGGGTACTAGAGCCTCCATGCCCACCCGTATCACATCTTGTATCCAAGCTAGAGGTGGCACAACAGGGTACTAGAGCCTCCATGCCTGCGTGTATCACATCTTGTATCCAAGCTAGAGGCGGTACAATAGCGTACTAGAGCCTTCATGCCCACCCGTATCACATTTTGTATCCAAGCTAGAAATGGTACAATAGGGTACTAGAGCCTTCATTCCCGCCTGTATCACATCTTGTATCCAAGCTAGAGGCGATACAACAGGGTACTAGATCCTCCATGCCTACCATATCACATTTTGTATCAAGGCTAGAGGCTACCCAACAGGGTGCTAGAGCCTCCATGCCCACCTGTATCAAATCTTGTATCCAAGCTAGAGGTGGTACAACAGGGTACTAGAGCCTCGATGCCTATTGTATCACATCTTGTATCCAAGCTAGAGGATGCCCAACAGGGTACTAGAGCCTCCATGCCCACCTGTATCACATCTTTTATCCAAGCTAGAGGTGGTACAGCAGGGTACTAGAGCCTCCATGCCCCAGTATCACATCATGTATCCAAGCTAGAGGCGGTACAACAGGGTACTAGAGCCTCCATACCCGCCCATATCACATCTTGTATCCAAGCTAGAGGCGGTACAACAGGGTACTAGATCCTCCATACCCGCCCATATCACATCTTGTATCCAAGCTAGAGGCGGTACAACAGGGTACTAGATCCTCCATACCCGCCCATATCACATCTTGTATCCCAGCTAGAGGTGGTACAACAGGGTACTAGAGCCTCCATGCCTACCGTATCACATCTTGTATCCAAGCTAGAGATGGTACAACAGGGTACTAGAGCCTCCATACCCGCCCATATCACATCTTGTATCCAAGCTAGAGGCGGTACAACAGGGTACTAGATCCTCCATACCCGCCCATATCACATCTTGTATCCCAGCTAGAGGTGGTACAACAGGGTACTAGAGCCTCCATGCCTACCGTATCACATCTTGTATCCAAGCTAGAGATGGTACAACAGGGTACTAGAGCCTCCATGCCCTCCGTATCACATCTTGTATCCAAGCTATAGGCGGTACAGCAGGTTACTAGAGCCTCCATACCTACCGTATCACATCTTGTATCCAAGCTAGAGGCGGTACAACAGGGTACTAGAGCCTCCATGCCCTCCGTATCACATCTTGTATCCAAGCTATAGGCGGTACAGCAGGTTACTAGAGCCTCCATACCTACCGTATCACATCTTGTATCCAAGCTAGAGGCGATACAACAGGGTACTAGAGCCTCCATGCCTACCGTATCACATCTTGTATCCAAGCTAGAGGTGGTACAACAGGGTACTAGAGCCTCCATGCCTGCGCGTATCACATCTTGTATCCAAGCTAGAGGCGGTACAACAGGGTACTAGATCCTCCATGCCTACCGTATCACATCTTGTATCCAAGCTAGAGGATGCCCAACAGGGTACTAGAGCCTCCATGCCCACCTGTATCACATCTTTTATCCAAGCTAGAGGTGGTACAGCAGGGTACTAGAGCCTCCATGCCCCAGTATCACATCATGTATCCAAGCTAGAGGCGGTACAGCAAGGTACTAGAGCCTCCGTGCCAAACGTATTACATTTTGTATCCAAGCTAGAGGCGGTACAACAGGGTACTAGAGCCTCCATACCCGCCCATATCACATCTTGTATCCAAGCTAGAGGCGGTACAACAGGGTACTAGATCCTCCATACCCGCCCATATCACATCTTGTATCCAAGCTAGAGGCGGTACAACAGGGTACTAGATCCTCCATACCCGCCCATATCACATCTTGTATCCCAGCTAGAGGTGGTACAACAGGGTACTAGAGCCTCCATGCCTACCGTATCACATCTTGTATCCAAGCTAGAGATGGTACAACAGGGTACTAGAGCCTCCATACCCGCCCATATCACATCTTGTATCCAAGCTAGAGGCGGTACAACAGGGTACTAGATCCTCCATACCCGCCCATATCACATCTTGTATCCCAGCTAGAGGTGGTACAACAGGGTACTAGAGCCTCCATGCCTACCGTATCACATCTTGTATCCAAGCTAGAGATGGTACAACAGGGTACTAGAGCCTCCATGCCCTCCGTATCACATCTTGTATCCAAGCTATAGGCGGTACAGCAGGTTACTAGAGCCTCCATACCTACCGTATCACATCTTGTATCCAAGCTAGAGGCGGTACAACAGGGTACTAGAGCCTCCATGCCCTCCGTATCACATCTTGTATCCAAGCTATAGGCGGTACAGCAGGTTACTAGAGCCTCCATACCTACCGTATCACATCTTGTATCCAAGCTAGAGGCGATACAACAGGGTACTAGAGCCTCCATGCCTACCGTATCACATCTTGTATCAAGGCTAGAGGTGGTACAACAGGGTACTAGAGCCTCCATGCCTGCGCGTATCACATCTTGTATCCAAGCTAGAGGCGGTACAACAGGGTACTAGATCCTCCATGCCTACCGTATCACATCTTGTATCCAAGCTAGAGGTGGTACAACAGGGTACTAGAGCCTCCATGCCTGCGCGTATCACATCTTGTATCCAAGCTAGAGGCGGTACAACAGGGTACTAGAGCCTCCATGCCTGCCTGTATCACATCTTGTATCCAAGCTAGAGGTGGTACAACAGGGTGCTAGAGCCTCCATGCCTGCCTGTATCACATCTTGTATCCAAGCTAGAGGTGGTACAACAGGGTACTAGAGCCTCCATGCCTGCCTGTATCACATCTTGTATCCAAGCTAGAGGTGGTACAACAGGGTACTAGAGCCTCCATGCCCCCCGTATCACATCTTGTATCCAAGCTAGAGGCGGTACAACAGGGTCCTAGAGCCTCCATGTAAGCGGTCGGTTCTCCACAATAAATCACCTTTTGGCTCTGATATTGTAATCATTTGCTTTACAATCACACAGAGAACATTGCATTTGATTCCGGGGACGGATTTTTTTGATTGTTTTTTAATGCGGCTACCTGTATTGTTTAGACACAATGCCTCGCTCTGTTATGGGATAATGTGGCTGGCAGTATTAGGGAAGACCTGTGACTGGCTGCCTTATTGGGGCACTGTGGCTAGCATTGTTATAGGGGTACTGTAGCTGGCTACAGGTTAGATGGCACCCTGGGCTGTGGCCCCCTCATAGAAATCATAAGAAAAAAAGAATAGCTATATTCAGCAGCATACCCACACCCACCCTCAGTGAATAAATAGCGTAACAGAACCAAGCTCAGTACATAAGTACAGCAGCAGAACCAAGCTCATAACAACACAGCATGATCTTCAGTGCATAGATACAATACCAGAACCATGCTCATAACATAACTATAGCCCCAGAACCCAGCTAATGGCAAATATAATAGCAGAACTAAGCCAGTATATTATGAGGGTTATGGTGGGCTACATCAGAGTGGAGGAGCCAGAGGCAGGGGGTTGATGATTCATGTCGCTGCCACATGGAGGAAGAAGATCATGTCACTACGTGGACCAAGCGGGGTGATCACCTCCCAGCCTACATCAGGCTGATGCCAGCTATGGCCAGCACCCTATGTGACTACACGGCTCGCACATAACTAGCCCTGGCTGTGTTATGGGGAGCTGTGGGTGGCGGTGTTACAGGATTACTAGGATTGGCTGTGTTATTGGGTTACAGTGGGTGGCTGTCATAGGAACCCTGTGGTCGTGTCATGGGGTGCCGGGGCTGTTCTTGGGGTACTCCTAATTGTTTGTGCTATGTTGCAAACTTCTTAAAGCAAAAAAGCGCCTCCCGCTACTTCAGTCCCACATGAGGCCCATTTATCCCCCGGCTGCGGACCCTGGTCCTTCTATCCGTATATCACTTCTTATAATCTACTCTGGTCCCATCACACCAGATTCAGTATCATCTCAGCCCCCCCCCTCCGCTGTACGTAATCCCAGCCAAGTATGAGTTAAGAGCCGGCAGTCAGCGGTGGGTGGATGTGGGATGATATTATTCCCTGTGATCGCAGGTACAGCGATCCGGGGGAAATTACACATAGAATCATGGATCGTTAACTCAGGAGGGTGTAAGGGGGCTCCGGGTGGTCGGGGGCTGCGCTGTGACAATGACACATCCGTCATCTGTCACACCAGTCAATAATGCGGCCCCCAGCTGGGGGCGCTCCTGGGACCATTGTGCTTTACATGAGGAGCGTCGCTACTTGGGGCTTACATTGCACAAAGCCTCCATCCTGCCCGCCGTACCTCCATGTGACCGCGCACAGCGTGACGCTGCTGTCAGCGCCTTTATTATACCGCCATACCCTGCTCAGCAGTCTATTGCAGGATTGGGCTTACTAATTGTGTCGTCGATATCACCAGGAGCGGCTGTTCTGTATCACCATATTGTCCTGCAGTCCTTCTACTACACCTCCATATTATCATCTGTATTCCTGCGCCGTACCTCCCAGCGTTACAGATGGGCGAGGGGCTCCCAATGCCAACCAGCCATCTCTTCAGATGTCAGAGTGCCTACATAACAGAGCTGGATGCTGCTCGTTCTTCACAATGCCAACTGCAGTGCCCCCAGAACGCTGCTAGCATGTGCTTCATAACATGGTCACTTACCCAGAATGCCCCCGTAAGGGTGTGCCCGTCTATAGCGCCTGTGCCCCTCTGGTAATTTTATTATGCTTTCTTGACTCCATCCGCCATGTACGTGTAAGGGGTCATTCACACAAGCGTATACGCATTTCGTATATTGTGTATTTTGGCTCGTCCGGTGTATTCTCTGGGTATTTGCGCATTCGCATTGACTTCAGTGCATAATAATAAACGCGCCATAATAGGACGTTACGGGTCACGTGACTGAAAGTTGTGTGAAATTATGTTTGTCTGAAACCCCAATGTAAATGAATGGGGATTGAACGCTGCATATTACACGGCGAAGATACGCCTGTGTGAATGAGCCCTAAGAGGGGTGAGGGCTGGGCAATTGCTGACTTGTGTTAAAGTCTTGTACCCACAGGTGTCATCCTTGATTGACCGGAGACACAGAGTGGAGCTGGCAGAGGAGGTCGGAGGTCCGCGGTGTTGCTTGTTGACACTAGTGGTCGCAGGAGGGGGGTTATTGCATTTCAAGCACAAGCTCATGCTAATACGAGCGTGTTGGCTCCGTGGGCTGGCGCTGCTCAGACAGGGTCATGTTAGAAGCCCACATCAGTCTGAAGGTGACCACTGGAGAGCCCCTTGATTCTGGCCCAGCTCCGGAGGTCAAGGGAGGAGCCTGGGCGAAAACATGAAAAAAGCTGATTCCCACATAAAAGTTTTGTTCCAATTGCTGGGAGTGGTGGTCCAACGGGGCACGGCTGAAGATTTGGCCAAACATTCACCCAAGCATTGGCTTAACAGCACCATGTAGAGTTGGGTCCTAACCAGGGTCGTACACAAAGGTTCAGGGGCCCGGGTGCAAAAGTTCAACTCAGCCCCCCCTCCTCCAAGTACCAGTACCTATACCTAAATCGTGCAGCATACAGCTGCAGACCGAGCTTCCATAGATGATCCAGCCCCTTGGTGTAGTCTTTCCACACGACTCGTTTGCTGCACTACATGAAACTGTAAGCTGATTCAGACACAACGATTTTAGCTCACAAATCGCTCAAAACCATCTTTTGAGAGGTAATCGCTGTGTGTAACCGCACATCCTGAAGTTTTCGTTAAGCCGTCGCTGATCTAGCAGCATGTTGAAATATCAGCGATCAGTTATCAGGAATTCACAGCGGGATACAGCGGATACTATTGTTTCATCCCGCTCCCAGATGACAGGCGGGGGATGAAGAACAGAGCGGTCCAGCTGTATACTGCATACCCCGCTCGGAGCGCTCGGCTGTATAACAGCTGGATGCAGAAGACAAGCGGCCCCGCTTCCTCCGCTCGGAGTGCAAGGTGATCGGTCAACGTTTGAGTGATCACCTTGCGCTGTAAAAAAGAACACAATGATTATCGCTCCAAAGACATTTTACCACTATTAGCGCGGCATCTCGAGCGCCGTGCCAACCGCGGTACAATACTCCCATTGATTTTAATGGGGTTACTCAGACCTGAGCTCGAACGCAGTGTTTCCAACGCCGTGATTTTAGAGAGCTAACTGTGTTTTCGTGTGTTTTAACACACCTTCTTACCCATCACAAGGATGGGGTGCATTAAAAAGTGCCATGCATTCAAAGCTGCCACTTGAAATTGCAGTAAAAATGCCACGATTTTGAGCTGCATTTTCTGAACGCATGTGTGAGAGCGGCCTTAGGGTGACTACCCACTACAGCTTTTTTTACAGCAAAATTTGCAGCGTTTTTTTTTTCTGCAGGGATCTATGGGACTTGTAATGTTAAAATTGCGATCATGCAAAATCGCAATTTACCGACAAAGTCCCATAGATCCCTGCAGAAAAAAAAACGCTGCAAATTTCGCAGTGAAAAAGAAACTGTAGTGGGTAGTCAGTACTTTTGAACCACAATAAAGAAAAACACATAAAAAACTGCATGTGTTTTTGATGTATTTTTTTAATTGTGTGTAAAGTGTGCAATTATATACAGAGAGATGTATAACTTATACCAGCCCTAGAGAGATATGAGAGAGAGATGAGATAGATCGATAGATAGATAGGAGATAGATAGATTGATAGATAGATAGATAGATAGATAGGAGATAGATAGATAGGAGATAGATAGATAGGAGATAGATAGATAGGAGATAGATAGATAGATAGATAGATAGATAGATAGATAGATAGGTATGTAGATCGATCGATAGATAGATAGATAGGTAGGTAGATAGATAGATAGATAGATAGATAGATAGATAGGAGATAGATAGATAGATAGATAGATAGGTAGGAGATAGATAGATAGATAGATAGATAGATAGATATGAGATAGATAGATAGGAGATAGATAGGAGATAGATAGATAGATAGATACATAGATCGATCGATCGATAGATAGATAGATAGGTAGGTAGATAGATAGATAGATAGATAGATAGATAGGAGATAGATAGGAGATAGATAGATAGATAGATAGATAGATAGGTAGATAGATAGATAGATAGATAGATAGATAGGAGATAGATAGATAGATAGATAGATAGATAGATAGGTAGGAGATAGATAGATAGATAGATAGATAGATAGATAGATAGATATGAGATAGATAGATAGGAGATAGATAGGAGATAGATAGATAGATAGATACATAGATCGATCGATCGATAGATAGATAGATAGATAGGTAGGTAGATAGATAGATAGATAGATAGATAGGTAGGAGATAGATAGATAGGAGATAGGTAGGTAGGTAGATGGATAGATAGATAGGAGATAGATAGATATGAGATAGATAGATATGAGATAGATAGATGAGATAGATAGATAGATAGGAGATAGATAGATAGATAGGAGATAGATAGATAGATAGATAGATAGATAGATAGGAGATAGATAGATAGATAGGAGATAGATAGATAGATAGGAGATAGATAGATAGATAGGAGATAGATAGATAGATAGATAGATAGATAGATAGATAGGAGATAGATAGATAGATAGGAGATAGATAGATAGATAGATAGATAGATAGATAGATAGGAGATAGATAGATAGATAGATAGATAGATAGATAGATAGATAGATAGATAGATAGGAGATAGATAGATAGGAGATAGATAGATAGGAGATAGGTAGATAGGAGATAGATAGATAGATAGATAGATAGATAGGAGATAGATAGGAGATAGATAGATAGGAGATAGATAGATAGATAGATAGATAGGAGATAGGAGATAGATAGATAGATAGATAGATAGATAGATAGGAGATCGATAGAGTGGGAGCCCCCCAAAGGAAAGATGAGGCCAAGTAGAGGTTGGATGTGGTCCTTTCCCAGGTGAGATGTCATGTGATGCTTATATGCTATCCTGCTGTGGATATTGCATTGCATACATATGGCTTTCCAGGTTTGCACCATTCAAGAACCTCCCATCTATGTAGAGATCTGACGTATAAGGAATAAAACGTTTTTTGTCTAGGGCATTTCTGCGACTCAACAACCCCCTGATCGCGCAGTAATATCTGTGGCCCCTAGCTCTGTTGCCGGATGCGCCGCTGTGCTGCTGAGGTTATTACTGACCTTTTATCACTGAGTGGCAGGAGTGACCCTACAAACACTTAAAGGAGTTTTACCACTAAAGACATTCATCCCTTTCCGCAGGATAGGGAATAAACATCTGATTGCTGGAGATCCAACCATTGGGGCCCCAGAAATCCTGAGACTGAAGCACCTGAATGCCCCATGCGACTGCTTGACTGCCACTCCATTCACTTCTGTGGGGTGGAGGTACTTTTTGAGCACATCAATCTCTACCTCCCATAGAAGTGAACGGAGCAGTGATTGAGCATCTTGATGGGGATGCAGATGCCCCCAATGTCTGCCACATATGACTGCACCCTAACAAAGACTGCTGCTGTATTGTGCCACCATTCTGCATGTACGTCTCCCTCTGGAGAACAATAAGGCTATCTCCACGCGTTCAGGTGTGATATCGCGCTTGTCAATGTGCGTTTTACCCGTGGATGCGAGGTGTTTCCCACCACTTCTGTGGTATTCCAATCCTCCGGCGCTTGTTTCACGTGCGTCAGAGGATCGGATTTCAATTGGAAACATCACACCGCACTCGCGTGAACATCCATGGCATGCGATGTGCCTGACTGTCCCATTGAAAATAATGGGCGATGCGCTCCGAAGGACGCGAAAAAATTCGAGATGCATCACTGTGAGGGAAAAATAACTCTTGTGTATGACTCCATCCAAAAGGACAGCGTTCATATTGGTGCGCGGTCTCTGCGTCTCGCCACACACAAAACGTGCGCTGAATGGAGCCTACATCAGTTGTCTTATCTGCAGCTACGTGTGTGGGATTTCTTGCGGCACGACCCGGCCTTGTCTTAGTTATTCCACCTATATAATGATTCCAACTGCCATAAGCCTCTAGTCCAACCACACGACTTCCTAACACACTAACCCTGCATTCAGACCAGCCACAATATGGCGCATGTTTTGTGAGACGCAGAGAAATCGCGCGGGTATAAAATCCCGTATTTTTCATAGTTCTTCACATGAGCGACTCTCTCTTTTCCCTCGCAGGGATGGCCTATCTTTTTACAATCCCTCGGGAAGCTTTGCTCATTGTTTTAAAGGGACCCTTAAAGACATTGCATGGCGCCCGCAGGCTGTGCGATTTGATAGTAACACTTGCCATCCTCTGATGCCCATAAAACACGCCTGAGGATTACAATGTCACAGAATGTGATTGTTCTCAGTGAGAGAAACCGAGTCATCCTGTGGATGTGAGACCTTCTAATGGCTGCAAGGATACACGATGTTAGAGCAGCTTCCAACCTCTCAGAGTCCTTCCTCAGACATAATGGAACAGATCCAAAGAGGCATGCATATATATATATATACACACATACATATGACAAGGCACAGACAGGGATATATATATATATACACACATACATATGACGAGGCACAGACAGGGATATATATATATATATACACACACTTACATATGACGAGGCACAGACAGGGATATATATATATATATACACACATACATATGACGAGGCACAGACAGGGATATATATATATATATATACACACATACATATAACGAGGCAAAGACAGGGATATATATATATATATATATATATATATATATATATACATATGACGAGGCACAGACAGGGATATATATATATACGCACATACATATGACGAGGCACAGACAGGGATATATATATATATATATATATATATATATATATATATATATATATATATATATATATACACACACATACATATGACGAGGCACAGACAGGGATATATATATATATATATATATATATATATACACACATACATATGACGAGGCACAGACATGGATATATATATATACACATACATATGACGAGGCACAGACATGGATATATATATATATATATGTACACATACATATGACGAGGCACAGACAGGGATATATATATATATATATATATATACACACATACACATACATATGACGAGGCACAGACATGGATATATATATATATACACACATACATATGACGAGGCACAGACAGGGATATATATATATATATATATATATATATATATATACACACACACACATACATATGACGAGGCACAGACAGTATATATATACACACATACATATGACGAGGCACGGACAGGGATATATATATATATATATATATACATATGACGAGGCACAGACAGGGATATATATATATATATATATATATATATATATATGTATATATATATATACACACATACATATGACGAGGCACAGACAGGGATATATATATATATATATATACACATACATATGACGAGGCACAGACAGGGATATATATATATATATATATATATATATGCACACACACACATACATATGACGAGGCACAGACATGGATATATATATATATACACACATACATATGACGAGGCACAGACAGGGATATATATATATATATATATATATATATATACACACACACATACATATGACGAGGCACAGACAGTATATATATACACACATACATATGACGAGGCACGGACAGGGATATATATATATATATATATATATATATATATATATATATATATATATATATATACATATGACGAGGCACAGACAGGGATATATATATATATATATATATATATATGTATATATATATATACACACATACATATGACGAGGCACAGACAGGGATATATATAATATATATATATACACACATACATATAACGAGGCACAGACAGGGATATATATATATATATATATATATATATACATATGACGAGGCACAGACAGGGATATATATATATACACACATACATATGACGAGGCACAGACATGGATATATATATATATACACACATACATATGACGAGGCACAGACAGGGATATATATATATATATATATATATATATATACACACACACATACATATGACGAGGCACAGACAGTATATATATACACACATACATATGACGAGGCACGGACAGGGATATATATATATATATATATGTATATATACACACACATACATATGACGAGGCACAGACAGTATATATATATATACACACACATACATATGACGAGACACAGACAGAGTCACGCTGTGTAGTCACGTGGTGCCAAAGAGCCAATCAGGCTGAACTGCGGCTGAAATCCTTAATATGCCTGGGGGACTACAATATGTGATACTTTGATCGCTCCTGCAGTATGGTGTAATGCTATAGCTATGTGGGATACAAATGTTCTATCTGGCTGCGTGATCCCGCAGCGCCGGCCCTACTGAAAGCAATGGGAGGACGCTGCGATCCTCTGCCGCGGCTGCGACTGCCGCATCGGGGATTCCTTCAGCCCACAGTGATGCCAGGCAGTTTTCACATGAATGGGCGATATCGGGCCGCGAACCACTCGCCCACGCCAGTGTGAAGGCAGCCTTACTGTGTGCCCGGTGTAGCAGCTCTTCGCGGAGCTCGCTGTGGCTCTTCGGGTCCCGTGCCGCACATAACCCAACTCTAACTGTGAACGGATTCATTAACACAAGCATTTTTTTTTCTTCTCAGCGATGCCGCAAGGAAAAAGCATCTGCGCATGTTCTATGTTTTGCCGTCCCTTGGAACGCCTTGCCCATTGTTTTAATGGGACCTTGAAAGACATGGCATGGCACTCACATACCGTGCCATGTGCATCCGAGTGCCAAGTTTCCCACACTTGGGATACTTTCACATGCGTAAAACACAAGCATGAAGAAGTGATGCCCTTGCTTCGCATCGCTGTGAGAACAGCACGGTGGCCGAGAAACGTGGCTCAATATCGCGCTCGCCGTGTGAATGTAGCCTCAGGCCGCCCGCACACGGCCAATCCGGATTACGCATGCGGGAGCCCACAGTGGAATCCAGCTCTGAACCCGGCCAGCGACTTGTCCTACCTTCTGTATTGTGGATGATCGCGGACGCTCGCCGTCAGTTGTGCGCAGTACACATTTCCTTGTATTTCCCGTGCCGTCACTAGGTGATGAGCCGTGTACCCACGGACCTTCCGCAATATCAGTTGCAGATGGGCTGCGGTTTGGACAACTTCCACTGATGTCAATGGCAGCCGTCCGCGAGGAGTCCACGTAAATATAGAACATGCTGCGATTTTAAATCCGCACAGAAATCGCAATCGCTATCCGCTCATGTGAGCAGACACGCAAATGTTCTATTGTTCCAATGGGTGCGGAATACTGCGATTGTCTGCACAGGTGATGATCGGGGATTCCACAATTGAAATCCGGTCGTGTTCTGGCGGCCTAAGATTGTCTTTGTTGTCCACAGCAACCAATCAGAGCTCAGCTTTCATTTTCTAAACGACTCTGGAAAAATGGTAGCTGCGCTGTGATTGGCTGCTGTGGGCAGAAAGGTCAGTTTTGATAGATGTGATCCATTTGGGCTCCAGTGCCTAGTCTGTACCGTGGCCCCTAACCTAGCATTTATAAGACTGGCATTTTCTTATTTGGCATAAGGGCCTCTGGGGCCCCTGAGGCACACGGGTCCAAATACATCTGCCACCTCTGCATCCCCTATAACTACGCAGTCCCATCGCTCTTCCTGCAACTAATGACTCAAAGCTCTTTATTAATTCGTTGTCACCTATTACGCCCCCTAATGTCGCCATCGTTTCTATGCGCCGATTTTTATTAACTTGTTTTCAAGCGTTTTTATCACCATAGAATCGGGTCAGACGGCGACCAGGAGGAGTTTTCACATAAAGTCGTGATCTTCAGTTGCCATCTAGTGTTCAAATGGCGCAATGCGATTGTAAAGGGGTTGTCCAAGTAGTTTTTTTAAAATTTGTGCTGGTCATGACCAAACATAATAAAAGCTCTCTGGCGTGCGCTATTCCTGGCTATGGCGCAGCACACAACCGTTTTAGGGTATCTGGGGGGCTTAGAACATTAAGGAAGACTCATGAGGGGAAAGGGGGTGATGGGGCTCAGCCTTCTCTTATCCCTACTGAAGAGGCTACTCTTCTCAGCAGTGACACACTAGCCACATCACCACTGATGACATCATCGGTGCAAGGCCTCCTCTCCAGGCATATCCACTTCCAGTATCTGAGCGGCTATGCCAGGAGAATGGCCTCTGATTGGCTGCAGTGTTTCCAATAAAAGGCTAGGAGGACCGCGGAGCGGCGGTGCTGGATTGCTGAGGCTAAGAATGGGTAAATACTGCTGGGCTAGTTATTTTAACCCCTTAATGACGTGGCGTAACTCCTTTATTTTACATGTCAGTGCAGCTACTCTTTAACGCTTTAATGATGTGGAGCTTTTTTTTTTTTGCATTTTCGTTTTTTCCTCCTCCCCTTTAAAAAAACCATCACTCCTTTATTTACCCATCGCCGTCGCTGTCTGAGGGCTCGTTGTTTTTTGCGGGACGAGGTGTATTTTTCAATGGCTATTTATTGTACCATATAATGTACTGAAAAACTTTAAAAAACTTTTAAGTGGAGTAAAATTTTTAAAAAACTACATTCCACCATCTTTCGTTGCGTCTTGTTTCTTTGGCGCACAAACTGCAGCAATAATGACCTGATATCTGTATTCTCCGGGTTGGTGCGATTACTGCGATACAAAACTTGTGTAGGTTTTTTCAAAGACATTTAGTTTGTTTAAATCATTTTTTGCCGCCAACTTCTGCGCGCACTAACGTTTTTATTTCTATTTGTGAGACGTCCGGTAGTTTTTGTTGGTACCATTTTGGAATACATACGAGTTTTTAATCGCTTTTTATTGCATTTTTTCTGGGGAGACGAGGTGACCAAAAAAGTGCATTTCTGGCATTCTTTATTTTTTTGGGGACCACATTCACCGTACAGAGTAAATAATGCAGTACTTTGATAGATCGGACTTTTACGGACGCGGCGATACCAAATATGTATTTTTGTTTTATGATTTGGATTTTTTTATTATAGATCTGGCAGAAGGGGGGGATTTAAACTTTTATTACTTTTACTTTTTACAATTAGTAAAACTTTATTGACCTTATTTTAACTTTTTTTAAAGCTCCCCTAGAGGACCACAACTAGTGATGGCAGTACATCATACTGCAATCTGACAGGCAGTATATCAAACCACCCCACGGGGATGGCTTGATAGGCAGTCTGCTAAGACAGGAGGCCCCCGGCTGCCATGACACCTGTATGGCTCCCTGCAATCTCAATGTGGGGGAGCCGTACGGGACCCCCGAACATCGCTCGGGGGACTTAAATGCCGCTGTCAGAATTGACAGCAGCATTTAAAGGGTTAATAGCGCAGATCAGCCGCGTGGCTGATTGCAGCTATTGCTTGCGGGTGTCAGCTGTAATAAACAGCTGATGCCTGCGCTATATGAAGAGGGGTCGCCCTGCGATCTCTCTTCATACATACCCTGACGCTGCATGACGTAAATGTACGCCCTGGAGCGTTAAGGGGTTAACACCTTGTCCTTTAAAAAGGGGTCGATCTCCCGTAATGCAATGTGTGTGTCTTTTATCTTTGACAGCTAACACCTGCAACCCTTTAAACAATGCCACAGGAGGTGGGGAGTTCTCCTTCAATGGAAGTCTTCAGAGGCCGGACAGACATCTGTCTGGGATGATGTAGTGATCCTGCACTGAGCAGGGGGTCGGACCTGATGACCTCGGATGTCCCTTTCAACTCTTCTGTTCTATGAAACACCCCAATTGGATTTTGTGGGTCACAAATGGCCTCCCTACTATGAGATTGTGGGGTGCTGTTGGCTTGCCATGGCAGCCAGGGCCCTTCTGAAGGCTCCAAGGGCTCACCTTGCAGATTGCCTATGAAGCCATGCCTGTGGCGTGGCTTGATTGACTTGCCTATTAGATCATGGTATATACTATGTGTGGACATGTGGAAGGAAGAGTACTGGATGGAGTGTACATCTAACCCAGATGCTTAGCTTGGGTGAGATAAAACTCCAGTAGAGGTCTTCCTCTTGGGTCCCAGTGAGCTCAGTCGTGTCCACTAAGCTCATCACTGGGACATAAAAAGGCTGCAAGTCCAGGCAGTCAGAGCCTAGAGTGAGGACATCTACATTATGAACTTCTGCTGATTGGCTGACAATTGCTGCATATTAGGAGTAGTTAGTGTCTAGTTAGCGCCCTGATGGGCGGGTGGTTCTTTTGTTTAATTGCACCAAGTATATGTGCTGCCAGTGGCTGTTGGTTTCCCACTGGGTTTTATTTTCTGTAGCTAAAACCAAAAATAAAGCTGGTTGAACTTCTATACGGGCTGAGTGAGTGGCTATGTCCTCGCCGACCTCACCCTCATGCAGATGTTGCCACATATGGTGGAGGATGCGGGCAACGCTGGTTGTTAGGGGCAATTACATGACCACTGTTGATGTTAGAGGACCAAGTCTGCTTATGGCGTGGGTGAAACCTGCTATTATTATGCTATCACAGTCCACTGCTCTAAAGGAGCTGGCCAAGCAGCTAATTCAGGCAGATGCCCAACAGCAGGAACACTGCTGAAGGATGTGCTTCTGAGACACCCTTACAGGAAGAATGAAAGGGTCTCAGCAACTGTAAGTGCAAGAGAAGCTGTGCAACGGTCCCTACAAAGATGACGGCTAAGGATAATATAGAGGCATATCTGACTGTGTTTGAGAGGTCTATAGGGAGGGGAAAACTCCCAGAAGCAGAATGGGTGGAGGTTCTTGCACCATATCTCATGACTGAACCTCAAAAAGCCTACCACGATCTCAGCAAGCATGATAGAGTATGCAAAGCTAAAAGCTGAGATACTGGCTTGTCTGGGGGCCACGGCTGTTGTCCGTTCCTGAAGGATATATAACTGGAGTTACAGGGTCGACCAACCTGCCAGGTCCCAGTTGTTTGACCTTTTTCAAATGGTGAAGAAATGCCTGGAACCAGAGGTCTGCACACCAGTCCAGATTGTGGAAAGGGTAGTGATCGATCGCTACATCCGTGCCCTGCCTATGGAGCTACAATGCTGGGTCATACATGCAGACCCTAAAGATGCGAACCAGCTGGTCGTCCTTGTGAACAGATGTGTTGAACAGTGGACTATCTCCGGGACCTCCCTGCTGCCCAGACCTCCCCTCAGACTTTGCTTTTTTTGTGATCGAAAGCCATGCGTATTTAAATGTGCAGAAAAACAAGACCAGAAGTTGTCCTAATTAAACCTGCCCACTGTAATTAACCATAAATCGGTCACATGTCTGGCGCTGTGCTTCTTTTACGTTCTGGGTTTGTTCGAGGGGCTGAGCTTGGAGACATGCCTTCTGATGAAGATGATGTTCTTTTGCCTTGGTTGCTGTCTTGCAGATTTGCAGTCACGTGAGATGCTGGAGAAGGAGCCTACAAGGAGGTAATTCTCAGTTCATCCTCTGGTGTCACAATGTGCTTGTAAGGGGCCTTTATCATACCCCTTAGGCTGACTTGAGGCCCTCTTGTCAAGATTGGATGGACATTGCCAAGGGATTCCGGGCTGCTGCATAATTTCCAAACTACATTGGGGCGCTGGACGGCAGACACGTCTGTGTTAAAAAGCCACCACACTCAAGGTCCTGATATTACAATTAGAAGCAGTACTTCTTGGGAGTACTTTTGGCTCTTGCTGATAGTAACTATTGATTTCTAATTGGGGATATTGGGGCCTATGGAAGTGCTGCGAATGCCCCCATTTTCAGGGCTTCCAGAATGGGCCAGGGACTTATGTTAGACCAACTGTCCCTGCCAGAACCACAGGATATTCCTGGCTCTTCAGGTTCACCTGCCCCATTCATCATTGTGGCAGAAGAGGGTTTTTGCCTGATGACTCACAGGGACATGGACACCGGAAGGCGGGTCCCTAATTACCGACTCACAAGTGCCTGCCGTTTCGTGGAGTCTACCTTTGGCATTTTCACCAACAAATGGAGAATTGTCAACAGCGCTATTCAGCTGAAACTTGACAAAGTGCGCCGTAATTAAAGCCTGCATGGTTCTGCATAATTTTGTTCCAGGACAACGGCATAGATTCTGCATTCCAACCCACAACTCTGCCAGTGGAAGTTAGGGATGAGCCCAGGCTGCATGGCAGACCATCAGCATCTGCTCTCAGACTACTTTCTGAGTCCTCAAGGAGCAGTTCCATGGCAGATGGACTATGTTCAAGTAACCAGATGAACTGATCTCACCAAACATGTTTAGTCAGGGACTCGCAAGACAGCAGAGTCCCTTGACGTGGGTTGTGAGCTTTAAATAATTTGGCCAAATTAATACAAGTTTTATCTTTAACATTTTCATTTTAGGCCGTTTGACTATATATATAAAAGTTTGGCAAACTATTAACTAATCCCTCGCTATCACTTTGTCCGCCCCTGCAAAAAAAGGCAATTAAAAAAAAATCTGTTTGTCATTTCTTTTTAATAAAGCCACATGCTGCGTATCACAATATGTTTAACTAAAAGACGTGTTGTGACAGAGCCGTTAACAGCTGTCATGCACAGAAGCGCGATACAGCCACCCTACTGTTTGCAGGCGCACCATTGTTTTCATAGGCCGCCTGCAGACGTCCGAGTCGGATCCCGCTGCGAGCATTCTCACAGTAGGATGTGGTCCCGCGCCCCTGCAGAGGCCTGCGGCTCACCCGCTCCCGGCATCTTCATTCTGCTATGCGCCGGTTGCTGCATGCGCAGAGCGGAGCCGGCCCGTCACCACTGACGTCTCTGTGCGGGCCTCTGTGAGACCCGCACAGAAATAGAACATGCCACGATTTGTTTTTCGTGTGCGTTTCCATGCGGACAAATCACGGCTGTCTGCCTAGGATTGTGTTATCTAATGCAATCCCATGCAGGCGGGCATGGGTGGAAATTTTGTGGGAAATCCCGCCGCGGAATGTCCGCTCGTGTGCAGGGGGCCATACATTGTGAGGAACTAAATGGGACGACACTGTATAAAAACAAGGTAATAGTCTGCATCCACCATGTGTTGTGTCTGTATTGTGTGTATACATACCTTGGCTCCTAACGCTGCCACTGTAGGACCACTGTAGGCGTACACGGCTTACCACCTCAGGTGAATAAAGCGCTACACTGTAACCAAAACATTTGTATCAATTGTAAACAGAAATTATACTCATTAGTGTTTATAAATATAACAGCGCACAGAAGGAAAACATACAGGAACAATAAGATGACGCTTCCAGGTCCTCGCGCTGCTGCCGGCCTCGGGCCACGCCCACGCATGCGCTTGTAAAAACGCTGCTCTCTGAGCCGCATTGTCGTGACTTTTTGACAGCGTTTGAGTGCGTGTTCAGCCCCTGTTGTAAACGCAGCCAAGCAAGCTGATAATGGCAGAAGTGAAAAACAACATAAAAAATGTGGTAACCACGAACAGCGCTGCTGAAAACGCACTCCGTTCATTTCAGTGGGCAAAGCATCGCGTTTTAAAATGCAGAAACGCATGAAAATAGGAGCGTGTTTGAAACACGCAGTGTTAAAAATGCAGTGTTGTAGCGCATGTCTGAGGAGCCCGATTGACAACAATGGAAGCGTTTGACAGTGATTAGCGCTGCGCTGAAAACATTAAATGCGGGAAAAACCACATATGTGAGAGGAGGCCAAGTGGGGGGCTCAGAAAGGAGGCCAAGTGGGGGGCTCAGAAAGGAGGCCAAGTGGGGGGCTCAGAAAGGAGGCCAAGTGGGGGGCTCAGAAAGGAGGCCAAGTGGGGGGCTCAGAAAGGAGGCTAAGTGGGGGGGCTCAGAAAGGAGGCCAAGTGGGGGCTCAGAAAGGAGGCCAAGTGGGGGGCTCAGAAAGGAGGCCAAGTGGGGGGCTCAGAAAGGAGGCTAAGTGGGGGGGCTCAGAAAGGAGGCCAAGTGGGGGCTCAGAAAGGAGGCTAAGTGGGGGGCTCAGTGAAGGAGGCTAAGTGGGGGGCTCAGTGAAGGAGGCCAAGTGGGGGGCTCAGAAAGGAGGCTAAGTGGGGGGCTCAGAAAGGAGGCTAAGTGGGGGGCTCAGAAAGGAGGCTAAGTGGGGGGCTCAGAAAGGAGGCTAAGTGGGGGGCTCAGTGAAGGAGGCCAAGTGGGGGGCTCAGAAAGGAGGCCAAGTGGGGGGCTCAGAAAGGAGGCTAAGTGGGGGTCTCAGTGAAGGAGGCCAAGTGGGGGGCTCAGTGAAGGAGGCCAAGTGGGGGGCTCAGAAAGGAGGCTAAGTGG
The DNA here is from genome assembly GCF_035609145.1 of Eleutherodactylus coqui. NCBI lineage: Eukaryota > Metazoa > Chordata > Amphibia > Anura > Eleutherodactylidae > Eleutherodactylus > Eleutherodactylus coqui. Next base: position 141,964,477 of record NC_089846.1, read on the forward strand.
GGGGCTCAGTGAAGGAGGCCAAGTGGGGGGCTCAGAAAGGAGGCTAAGTGGGGGTCTCAGTGAAGGAGGCCAAGTGGGGGGCTCAGTGAAGGAGGCCAAGTGGGGGGCTCAGTGAAGGAGGCCAAGTGGGGGGCTCAGTGAAGGAGGAGCGATTAACAGCGGTCATGCCTGTGAGGCTGACCATGGGCTCTATCCAATGAAGGCTGAAGCCCATGCCAGTTTCTTAAGGCAGGTACGATGGTACTTGGGTTAGGGAGGTGGTGGAGGCTCCGGGAAATATTCAGCAGACGTTTGCAAACGCCTTCTGTGATTTATCCTCCATTGTCCTGGGCCAAAAAACACTCCTTATGTTCAACAGGTGGCAGACAGGCATCAAACAGCGCCACAATTGTGGCCTGCATGGCGTGGACCTTGTGGTGACTCCCGGAAGGTATGTGCCAAGCTGTGGCAGTATAGATCTGCCCCGTCCTCCATTCTTCTGGATTGTAAGTGCTCCAGGACATTTTGGTCTACCAGCAATCCAGGATTCGGAGTTGCAGCTCGTCCTCAATGCCTTGGTGCAGCAAGGTGTGGCACTGCCGCAAAGGTAGGGGGCTGCGCGAGATCCTGGGTGATGTTACATGGCGAGGAGGTGCCAGCAGTCAGTGCCCTCGCCTTCCTCAACATCTTCATCTGGGAAGTTATCAGATTACCTAAGAGAAGAAAAAACAGATGTAATCAAACAGGTTTTTAGAGTGTTTGTTGTATTAGCAAAGTTCGAAACAGGTGAGAGATTCTACTGAGTGATTAAACACAGGTAAGTATCGGGCGGCTCTTCATGGAGCAAACCTGGCGGAGGGCATTGACGTCATGTCTGTGGTAATTTATAGGACACATGAAGGTCCACGGCGGTCCAGCCGTGCTCTACACAAGGTTCAGCAAAAGGCAAACCATCCCAATGGGCGATTCTACTAGGGACACAATAAGACTTTGGGGCAAATGTCGCCTGATTAGGGCACACGGTGATTTACTAATGAAGCACAGAACCACAATGACAATCAACCCCAGAAATCACTAAAATATGTAAAACACTTCCGGGGCCATGTGTACCGCCCTTCTGAGGAAATAAGGAGTGGATTGCATTTGCAGGGCCTTTTAGTAAAGCCCCGGCGCTGCTCCCATATTAACACCACGGGGCATCTTGGGGCCAAATGAAGACAAATAGCTGACAACATATCTGCTGTGGTCGCCGTACAATCTGCACCAGATGTTATAGCGTCATGATGGTTGGCTGCACAATTATGCAGTTTTTCACGCATGTCGTTCCGTATTGCATGCGCATTTGTGCATAACTATTGACTTCTATGGGGACCTTTGGTGCGTATGTGTGCAGGAAAGTAGAGGATACTGCGAGCATGAAATGCGTGCGCAAACAAGGAAATGCCAGTGAACCGGTTGTAATCAATGGGCTGTACTTTCTGTGTATTACGCATGTGTGAAGGAGCCCTTAGGGTAGCTTCACACGGGCGAGAAAATTGTGCAATTTTCGCGTGTTGCGGGAGTCAGTAAAAAAGCAGATTATGAAAGCAATGCTTTACAATGGTTTCCTTCGCATTAGCGATATTTTCACTGATGTGATGTTGCATGAGCAAAAACCGCGGCGCGCTCCATCTTTCTGCGATGGGAGATTTTTAAATCCTCCTTGTTTCCCCGCGGAGCCCCCTGTTTATCGCATCAACAAATTGCAATGCGATTTTAACATTAGGCGATCCTATTGACCTTCACAAAAAAATCACCGCAAACTTGTGCAATAAAAACACACGAGAAAATCGTGAGCGGCAGCGATGGTCTTACAAGAAGAAGCAGCTCAAAGACCGTGGGAAAAAAGATGCGCTTTTGCCGCCATTTTCTCACAGCAAAATCACGATCGCCCGTGTGAAACTAGCCGGAAGGTGAGAGTTGAAGCTTCTGGCCCAATTCAAGATATGTACCAGGACCCCAACTTACATGTGCCCTTTATGTCCCTCAGGGAGAAGGCGCCCCTCCGCTACGAGGACCTGGATGCCTTCTTCCAGACCTTCAAGTCCATTTAATTTATTATTAACTTTCTATAGCACCAACATATTCCACAGCGCTGTACATCCATTGCCATGACTTACATCTGTAAACTAGGGCTACTTATGTGTGTCATGTGATATACAGGACCAAACCTTCGCCCCACTCTGGCCATATCATGCCCCATTTACATTGCAGCAGCTCACTTTGTGGCTTGCAGAACAACTGAAACAGGCAGGTTGTGCCATCATGCCCAAATATCCCACATTGCCACCGGAATAGCAACAATATTGCCACATCCTTGCTACCTGCCACTGTCACAATGTATCCAGATACCGCTGGAAGTATTGTACTGCAGTCACTCATCACTTTGCATTGACTTCTATGGAGTGTGGCCATTGTATAAAATACCAATGTTATGGACTGTGCCGCTGTGCACCGACTCCTGCCATTTACCAGCGCCCATCAGAATCTGCCGTCTGGCCCAGGCTTGTGCAGTAAGGCTTGATTATCGGAAGACCCTTGGATCATTCCATCTTAGAAGTGAATTGAAGCGACATCTTCCCTGATTATCTCAGCCGTCTGCATGCGTCTTGGAGGAGCGGTGTGGTTCAATGTCACTTTGTGAACGCTCTGCCCTTCTAGTCCCTTCCACCTCTTCTCCAGCACCCATACCTGGTGCAGCCTAGTTCCCCTCTTACGCTCCCGCTGGAGCTCTCGGTGTTTCCATGACAATGATTGTATGTGATCGGAGCTCTAACCTGTTTGTACAGCCCGCTGCGCCCTTATCTCCATTCCTCCCACCCATTGTCATTGGTCATGCTCCAGCTCAGTCGCTAAGCAGCTTAACACAACTGCAGTCCATAAAATATACATATATAGTAATAATCATCTTATTTGTGTAGCGCCAACTTATTCCGCAGCGCTTTGTGTGTATATATATATATAACCATGAGATGCAGGGTCAGTATCGTATGTATGTATGTATGTATGTATTGTATGTATGTATGTATGTATGTATTGTATGTATGTATGTATGTATGTATGTATTGTATGTATGTATGTATGTATGTATGTATGTATGTATGTATGTATTGTATGTATTGTATGTATGTATTGTATGTATGTATGTATGTATTGTATGTATGTATGTATGTATGTATGTATTGTATGTATGTATTGTATGTATGTATGTATGTATGTATGTATGCAGAAACAGGAGCCGCTCTGAAGATTAACACTGAAAGTGATACAACGGGCCTGAATGTAAGGGAGACTAACAGTACGACAACTGCAAAGAGCGGCCAAATGGAAAATAAGGTCACAGAATGAGTGCGAGACTTCATCTTCATTGGTTCGAAAATTGCCCAGCCTGGAGAATCTATGCCAGAGATACAACATGGGATGGCATTGGGGCGAAGCGCGATGCTAAACATGGACACAATCTGGAGAAGCAGGGATATCGGCATAGCAACTAAACGCAGGATGGTGCAAACCACCATTTACCCCCGAGCCATGTATGGAGGTGAGCGGGACTGCGAGGGAAGCTGATAGGAGGATTGAGCGGTGCTGATGGCGAACGCTGCTGCGTATGACCTGGACAGTAACAGAAGAAAGAATAGAGATAGGGAACAGCACTTCCGGTATAAGTCCAAAAATGCACTTACAGGCTTTCAAAGGTGCACGATCCAAAGCAAAGGTCCGGACCCAGAGACCAGACATGGCAGGACATCTATGTAGGTGGTGTTCAATCAGCACTCCAAGGAAGAAAGGAAAAAACGGTTTATTCCTCAATGGTAAAACATACAGTAGCTGCAACGCTTCGATCCTTACAGACACTGGATCTTTGTCAAGCTTTGTCAGGCTCTAGTACCCTGTTGTACCGCCTCTAGCTTGGATACAAGTGTGATACGGGGGCATGGAGGCTCTAGTACCCTGTTGTACCGCCTCTAGCTTGGATACAAGTGTGATACGGGGGCATGAAGGCTCTAGTACCCTGTTGTACCACCTCTAGCTTGGATACAAGATGTGATATGGGGGACATGGAGGCTCTAGTATCCTGTTGTACCACCTCTAGCTTGGATACAAGATGTGATATGGGGGACATGGAGGCTCTAGTACCCTGTTGCACCGCCTCTAGCTTGGATACAAGTGTGATACGGGGGCATGGAGGCTCTAGTACCCTGTTGTACCGCCTCTAGCTTGGATACAAGTGTGATACGGGGGCATGGAGGCTCTAGTACCCTGTTGTACCACCTCTAGCTTGGATACAAGATGTGATATGGGGGACATGGAGGCTCTAGTATCCTGTTGTACCACCTCTAGCTTGGATACAAGATGTGATATGGGGGACATGGAGGCTCTAGTACCCTGTTGCACCGCCTCTAGCTTGGATACAAGTGTGATACGGGGGCATGGAGGCTCTAGTACCCTGTTGTACCGCCTCTAGCTTGGATACAAGTGTGATACGGGGGCATGGAGGCTCTAGTACCCTGTTGTACCACCTCTAGCTTGGATACAAGATGTGATATGGGGGACATGGAGGCTCTAGTACCCTGTTGCACCGCCTCTAGCTTGGATACAAGTGTGATACAGGGGCATGGAGGCTCTAGTACCCTGTTGTACCGCCTCTAGCTTGGATACAAGTGTGATACGGGGGGCATGGAGGCTCTAGTACCCTGTTGTACCGCCTCTAGCTTGGATACAAGTGTGATACGGGGGGCATGGAGGCTCTAGTACCCTGTTGTACCACATCTAGCTTGGATACAAGATGTGATACGGGGGGCATGGAGGCTCTAGTATCCTGTTGTACCGCCTCTAGCTTGGATACAAGATGTGATACGGGGGCATGGAGGCTCTAGTACCCTGTTGTACCGCCTCTAGCTTGGATACATGTGTGATACGGGGGGCATGGAGGCTCTAGTACCCTGTTGTACCACCTCTAGCTTGGATACAAGATGTGATACGGGGGCATGGAGGCTCTAGTATCCTGTTGTACCGCCTCTAGCTTGGATACAAGATGTGATACAGATAGACATGGAGGCTCTAGTACCCTGTTGTACCGCCTCTAGCTTGGATACAAGATGTGATATGGGGGCCTGGAAGCTCTAGTACCCTGTTGTACCGCCTCTAGCTTGGATACAAGATGGGACACGGGGGACATTGAGGCTCTAGTACCCTGTTGTACCGCTTCTAGCTGGGATACAAGATGTGATACGGGGGCCGGGAGGCTCTAGTACCCTGTTGTACTGCCTCTAGCTGGGATACAAGATGTGATACGGGGGCATGGAGGCTCTAGTACCCTGTTGTACCGCCTCTAGCTTGGATACAAGTGTGATACGGGGGCATGGAGGCTCTAGTACCCTGTTGTACCACCTCTAGCTTGGATACAAGATGTGATACAGGGGCATGGAGGCTCTAGTAACCTGTTGTACCACCTCTAGCTTGGATACAAGATGTGATACTGGCGAGCATGGAGGCTCTAGTACCCTGTTGTACTGCCTCTAGCTTTGATACAAGATGTGATACGGGGGGCATGGAGACTCTAGTACCCTGTTGTACTGCCTCTAGCTTGGATACAATATGTGATACGGGGGCATGGAGGCTCTAGTACCCCGCTGTACCGCCTCTAGCTTGGATACAAGATGTGATACAGGATGGCATGGAGGCTCTAGTACCCTGTTGTACCGCCTCTAGCTTGGATACAAGATGTGATACAGGATGGCATGGAGGCTCTAGTACCCTGTTGTACCGCCTCTAGCTTGGATACAAGATGTGATACGGGGGGCATGGCGTTTATATGCCGGCAGGGACACTAGGAGAGCCTGTGAGGCTGAGAGACAAACTCCTCAGAGAGGGGACAGAGCCATGGTCAGATGCAGCGAGCCATCCCGGTGCGTGATGAGTGCTTCTATAGCCAGGACCGAAGGTAGCCAGCCATCCGTGTGTGTAAGGGGAGCAGAGCAGAGAGAAGAGCAGCAGAAAGCGAACAGCTGAGGAAAGAAACGGCCAAACGGAAAGTCATGGCGCAACCAAAGACATATCCTTTAGAGACTGACAGGGTTGGCGCAAGACCAAAATATTCTATTAAAGAGACTTTCACAAGTTTACCTGGTAACACCTGTGGTACCCGTCCCAGGGGATTGGGGCCCTTACAGAGTAGGGGTAATTGTTTGATGGACAGTTGCAGTACGACTCACTGCTGACAGGACAATCGTTGGTTGTTTGGTGAGACAACAGGCCTGATTGCAATTATGTTATACAATGTTTAAAGTATTTTAACCCTTTCATGGACTGATGCCACGTACATAATGCTATTTTTGATATGGCGAACTGCCTCCATCTGCCATAAGATAAAACACGCCTAATCGGTCCCACGCTTTGGATTATATACATTTCTTGTTTATGCCTTTATCTCTATATGATATGTTTCACCAGGTGTTTCATCCATTTTTTTGTTGTTCTGTATTCGGGTTTTAATTAAATTGTTTTAACGAATAACTGAGAACGTTTTGAGAGATGATGTGATCGCTGGTCTGCGTTTCTTTCTTTAGGTATTAGCTATAGATATATATTTTAGCTGTAGGTATCTTTTTTCTTTCACTAAGGTTTGATGCCAATTCAGCTGCTATACTTGTTGTAAAGCCCTTACAGTTGGCCTAAATGGTCACTCTGACTACCCTCAGGCAGGTAGGTAAAGAGATGGAACACACGTGGCAAACACTAACAGTCTTTAGTTGAGCAGACAAGTGACAACACAGAGTCTTTAGGTTGTGGCAAAAGGGGCCACAATTGTCCGCTCTCAGTCTTTATGGTCACGAGGCTTCCAGCCTTCCAGCAAAACAGCAGGTAAGTGGCCAGAGCTCACTCTGTAACATGGCCAGGCGGCTCCAGGTCTTTCATCAACTCACACTTGTTGGCTTCACCCAACCTCTCTCACAGATCTCTTGTACTTTTTACCGCACTCTAAAGCAGCGGCTCGTTCAACCATGCTAGTATGCCACATACCACCATTTGCACCACTAACAGGACCCCCCTCCATGGTCAGTCTGCTCTACTGTTCAACTGCAAGAGTTACATGCCCCCCTCCAGAATGGTGGCCAATTATGCGAACCTCAAATAGCCCCCGCACAATGTCTCTGACACCAAAACAAAGTCTGGAATGCAAACTGGATGAAAGCAGTTGCAAATAAAATAATAGTGACCATTATGTTTCCCCAACTAAACAAGATTAATATTCTACCCTCTACAAGTGTGGGGGAGATCAGATTCTGTAGGTAGGTAAGTCCGCGGGTGCACCGAGTCATGACCGACTCCTAGGGTGATGACACATCGTGACGTTTTCTGGGCAGACTGTTTTTGCGGGGTGGTTTGCCATCGCCTCCCTGGTCATCTTTACCCCCAGCAGGCTGGGGACTCATTTTACCGACCTCAGAAGGATGGAAGGCTGAGCCAACCTTGTATTGTGCAATAAAAAGGAGGAGGTGATCAGATAATCTAGATCCAATCTAGACAAGTAAGTGGACCACAGATGTAAAGATTTTCTCCAAGTTTTCCATAAGAAGTGCATATTCGAACCCACCTCCCTCCCAAGTGTCCTACTGATAACTTTGCTATGACATATTTGCGGCAAAAAAATTGTGGAATCTGCCAACTTTATTTATATTCAGAAAAAAAGCAGTTGGCTGACCTCATCTTGGCCCCTTTTGCAGTACCAAGGGGGTTCACATATTGACACATCCCGGATACCATGGCACCTGTTAGCAGAACAGTAATAGGAAAAACCATTGAATCCTAGAATGGTAAAGTTGGATGGGACCTCTAGGGTCATCAAGTCCTCCGGGGTCATCGGGTCCTCCAGGGTCATCGGGTCCAACCCCCTGCTCAGTGCAGGATTTACTAAATCATCCCAGACAGATATTTGTCCAGCCTTTGTTTGAAGACATCCATTGAAGGAAAACTCGCCATCTCCCGTGGCAACCTGTTCCACTCATTAATCACCCTTATGATGGCATGTTTCCTTAAAGTAGTCCAAGGAATAATCTGGCCAGATTCTAATTCTTGCAGCCATATTGAGTTGATTAATTATAGTATAAAAAGGTTGGGACTAGCCCAAAGAATAACCTGGCCACCTTTTACTCACTGCAGCCATCCTGAGTTCATTAAGGTGGCTTCACACAAGCGTGCTTTTGTGCGTACTTAGGTGCGTACATACATGCGCACCTAGGTGCGAGCAAAAACACGTGTGTATGCAGCTACGTGCAGTGTTTTCAATGGAGCTGGCAGCTCCATTAAAAACAATTCTCTGCCGGCCCCCTGCATTCTTTTACATAGCTCTTCACTGAAAAAGAAAAATTTTAGTGTAAAAAAATATACTTACCTGTCGGCTGCTGCTGTGTCCCCTGCGGGGATGAAGAACACATCTGCCGCATGCGGCAGATGTCTCCTTTATCCCTGCTAGTTAAAAGAATTCCCTGTTGCTACATCTGCCTCATCTGCCAATTCTCTACAGCAGCTGTCACACATGTCAGCTGCGGTAGAGGATTCTGCTGCCAGCAATTGATTTCAGGGAAGGGCTTTAAATATAAGCCCTTCCCTGAAAATCAAGTAACAGTGGTTTAAAAAAAAAAATAGATACTCACCTCCCTTCAGCTGTCGGGGCTCAGCCGCATCTTCTCCTGCTGTCCCCTGACTGTGGTGCTGATCTATCAGCAGGCGGGGATTTAAAATCCCGCCTGCTGAAAGAGCTAAATGTGATTGGCTGAGGTGCTCGGCCAATCACAGGCAGCTCTCCCCGAATGAATGACGTGATTGGCTGAACACCTCAGATGTGGCAGATGTAGCAGCAGGGAATCCTTTTAACTAGCGCGGCTAAAAGAAACATCTGCCGCATGCGGCAGATGTGTTCTTCATCCCCGCGGGGGACACAGCAGCGGTGGACAGGTAAGTGTATATATATTTTTTTATTTACACTAAAATGATTCTTTTTCAGGAAAGGGCTTATATATAAAGCCCTTCCATGAAAAACAGTTCAGTTGTGCTGGCAGACCAATGCGTGCATTCCCTATGGTTCACGCATGTCCTATCTTTGCAGGCACACGCCTATAAAGCACGGACATGTGAACACACCATAGGGAATGCATTGGGGCTAATAGACGCATGTAGGCACGCACAAAAACACAGTTGTGTGAAGCCACCTTTAATTGTAGTTAGAGGCGGCTGGGTGTACTCTAAGGATTAGCTTTACAATTTGAGCTCGGAGTAGTCCGTCATACTTTCGGTTGACATCCTACTTCATAACTTTTCAATCTATTTCCTTTGAAGTTACCTAGGGTCTCCATTTTTACTCTGTTCTGCACCTAACAGTTATTTGGAGACTTTCCTAGCAAGGAAGGGGTGCAGTTTGCAGAACTAATCCGACAATTGTATAAACAAGATCAAACGGCTATCTGCTCCTCTAACAAGGTTGAGAAAGTTTCTTCCAACCTGTGAAGGACTCTGGCGCCGGGGTCTGACCTGATCTGAAGGAAGAAAGCTCTGGACAACTTCGCTATCTCCACTTGAGTCAATATTGACCCAAATATCCATGTATTAGGCAGAAATGATGTCACTCAGGTCTCCAAATGGAGTTTACTCACCTTGATAAGGCGAAAAAAAAAGAAAACGCCTAACAAGAAAACCTGGCTTCTTCTGTCTGTATTGTGAGTGAGGAGCTTTAATTTGGGTCCCTTTCAGTCTGTACATTCCAGTGGAAGCAAAGAAAGGAACAGAGTCCCAGTGGCTTAAGGTGTTTACACTGAGGTGGAGAGCGGCCGGGCCTGGAGCCAGCACTGTCCTGGATGAGGCAATACAAAGTGCTGTGATGTATGCCCTCATTGTTGGAAGATGGCAATTGGGAAATAATTGCAGAACATTCTCTTATGTTTGTTCTCATAACACAAAAAATCAGAGACAAAGTTATAATTAATCATCCGGGAACAGACGGCTCCCATCCATTACCTTCACGCAGGTCTACTGTTATTACATGTCCTGCAGCCCCATAATCGAAAAACCATTACACTGGCTTATAATATCAATACAACATCGTGGAAGGAAACACGGGCGCACCCGTCATAATAACATCCAAGGTGGGGAAAAGGGCTTTACAAAAACTATTCTACAAGCAGCACCACGCCTGTCCATGGCCGAGCCTGGTACTGCAGCTGCCGCTTGACACATGTCTGGAACAGAAGGATCCTTATTTCCCCAGAGATGTCATTGGTAAGGCGGTAGGATGCCCAATACACATTATAGGGTCAACCAGACCACAATCAGGGGATTGGCCGATATGCAATCTTCAGCTGCCCTGTGTGAGCTTGGGACCCGACAGGGTACTGGGCGAGGATCGGGCAGTAGTTGCTGGTCACGTCGTTTCAGCTCAGTGACTAGTGATGTGTTGTCGCTCAGTGTAAACAGGCAGTTCATCTATAAATGACTGCCTGTTCACAGTGAATGCAGGCAGACGGAAGACAACTTCGACATGCTCACCGCCAATCACTGAACGACTATAGCTCCTGTGCGAAAGCTGGTCGCCCCGTATAAAGCCACCCTTCGGCTTTATTCACAGGAGCGTATATACACTGAGCCCGTGCATCACATGGTGGTGTATGTCAGACGGCCGATATACGCTCGTGTGAATAAGCCCTTACGGTGTTTGTACGTAGGACAACTATTGTCTAAATACAGTTACTGAAGCGAATGAATGACTGACTGACTGGGTGATTTTACACGGAGCCATTCCTGTTCACTTCTTGTTCACTTGTGAGATTGCTGAACGAATCGTTGGGAGTATTTTACCTGGGTGAAAATCCCCTTGGTTGACCACGTAGGAGGCGTCAGGTTCTGTGGCAGCATGCATTGGTGCAGAGTCCACTGGACGCACATACATACACTGAGTGGTCTTGGAGGGAACACTTACTGCTGCGTTCTCCCACTGAACCACAACCAGCCGGAGACCGGAGCAGCGAGTGTAAGACCAGCAGGGACTGTTCAGCCGAGGATCACTAGCACGTATTTGTTTGTCCGGGAACCAATGAGCGTTACCTGAGGCTCCAGTCACACGGGCAGTGCGGTTGCAATAAAAAAAAGCACCAAAAAGGGAATTTGCAAAACTGCGTGCGTTTCTTTGCCATATTTTACTGCATACTAAAAACACGTAGTGACATAGTAACATAGTATGTAAGGCCGAAAGAAGTCAATGTCCATCTAGTCCAGCCTGTTATCCTCCTGTGTTGATCCAGAGAAAGGCAAAAAACCCCAAGAGGCAGGAGCCAATTAGCCCTTTTGGGGGAAAATTCCTTCCCGACTCCCTAATGGCAATCAGACTGTTCCCTGGACCAACCCCTAATAGTTCCTACCTGCCTGTATACCCGGATTAACAATTAACCTAAGATTTATATCCTGTAATATCCTTCTGCTCCAGAAAGACATCCAGACCCTCTTAATCTCCTCTATGGATCCTGCCATCACCACATCCTCAGGCAGAGAGTTCCACAGTCTAACTGCTCTTACAGTAAAGAACCCCCTTCTGTGTTGGTGATGAAACCTGCTTTCTTCTAAACATAGCGGATGCCCTCTTGTTACTGTTGCAGTCCTGGGTATCAACAGATCCTGGCAGAGATCCTTGTATCGTTCCCTCATGGATTTATACATGGTTATTTGGTCGCCCCTTAGCCGTCTTTTTTCCGGGGTAAATAATCCCAGTTTTGGTGCCTCTCTGGGTATTCCAGTCCCCTCATTCCATGTATTAGTTTAGTTGCCCTTCTTTGAACCCCCTCCAGCACTGTGACATCTTTCCTGAGCCCCGGTGACCAGAACTGTACGCAGTATTCCATGTGGGGTCTGACAAGTGCCTTATATAGTGGGAGGATAATGTTCTCGCCCCTCGCCCCTATACCTCTTTTACTGCACCCCAAGACTTTATTAGCTTTTGCAGCAGCTGACTGGCATTGGTTACTCCAGTTTAGTCTACAGACCACTAGTACCCCCAGGTCTTTTCCCTAGCTGTACCCCATTCAGTGTATATTGGTGACATCCGTTTCTCCTGCCCATGTGCAGAACCTTACATTTATCAACATTGTTCTTCATTTCCCATTCCCCCCCCCCCCCCAAGCCCCCGGCTTATCTCCGTCCGTTTGTAGCCGCACATTGTCCTCCGTTGCATTAATTATATTGTATAATTTAGTGTCATCTGCAAATATTGATATGTTACTATGCAGCCCCTCTATCAGGTCATTGGTAAATATATTGAACAGAATGGGGCCTAATACTGAACCCTGTGGCCCCCACTAGCGACTGTGGTCCAATCAGAGTATGAACCATTTATTACCACCCTCTGCTTTCTATCATTGAGCCAGTTCTTTACCCAATTACACACGTTTTCACCCAATCCGAGCTTCTCATTTTATATATTAACCTATTATGCAGCACGGTGTCAAACGCTTTAGAGAAGTCCAGATATACGAGACCAATAGACTCTCCCAGGTCCAGCCTAGAGCTTACTTCATGGTAGAAGCTGATCAGATTGGTCTGACATGAGCGACCCTTCATGAATCCGTGCTGGTGAGAAGTTATTCCCTTGTTCTCCTTGAGGTACTCTTCAATGGCGTCTCTCAGAAACCCCTCCAATATTTTTCCAGTTACTGAAGTGAGACTTACCGGCCTGTAGTTACCAGGCTCACTTTTGGACCCCTTTTTGTAAATTGGAACTACATTGGCAATGCGCCAATCCAATGGTACAAGCCCGGTCTTGATAGTATCCAGAAATATTAGATATAGAGGCCTAGCTATTACATCACTTAGTTCCTTTAGTATCGTGGGTGTACGATAGCCTGGACAAACAAAGATGGCTGCATTCCTTCCCTGACTACCTGATGTTGGCTATGTATTAGTTTACATCGGTAGTCAGAGGGGCCTTTCACACGAGTGGGATTGTCCGCATTCTGCAGCGCATGTCGCTATAAGTTCTGCACCAGAATCTGCGCGGCTCCAGGCGTATTTTAATGCGGAAAGAAAATGGCTTAAACCAGCCTGCAATTCTATATCCAAATCCTCCGTACGTGCGCAGACACTGCATGCGGCTCCGACCGCCCGGCGCTGGTTAACTATTGTCTATGGGCTTGAACACACAAATGTATGCGCAAATACGTTATCCGCAATACAGCGTATTTGCACTTGGAGGAGGCCCTAAACAGGCTGATAGGCGCGTGTCACATTACTGTAAGTTTTGCACTCGAATTGCCAGTTTACGCGCTTGCGTGTCGCTCCCTTGCCGTGGAAAAGATTGGCAATTTAATGCCACATTAGTGCCAGCTGTCTATTCTCTGCGTGTCACGCAGGGAAGCTCCCCCCCCCCCCCCTTTTTTGAAGCTGACATAGACTTCCTTGACAGCCTTCTGCCTAACGCGGAGATCGATAGGGCAAGGCCCATGTTTTCTCGCACGCAGAATTTGCACACGAGAAACATGCTTGTGAGAAGTAGTCCATTGACATCCATGGCTTAGCTTTGTCGCCTCCACAAACACGTTCATCTACTTAATCCCTTCGACTAATGATGCGTTAGCAATGAACAGTGTGCGTTGGGTAGTCCAAGCAGCTGGTGTGGCCATCTTTGTTTGCCCAGGCCTGGAGAGTCGCCGTAATTTCCCTGTGGTGGAGCTGCAGGGGAATTGGACAGGCCTGGTGTCACATTTAACTGGGTTTATCCCAAAATTTCATCTGATCCCTACCTACAGCATAGGGCATAAGTGTCTGATCAGTGGGGCTGCACAGGACTGACTGTCAGGACTAGGACTAGTGTCCATGGCAGAAGCCGTAGCTCGTATAGACTTTCTCGATGGCCTCCTCCTATATAAAACATGTGTACCCATGGAAGAATCCACGGCCATGCATGACGTCCGCGCAGATGTGCGCAGTAACCGTCACCACGAGTGCAGATGCCTGGAGGCTGAGCAGCAGCGCTGGTATTTGGGTATTATCACACCTGGAGTACTTTGTATTTATTTTACTGCTTTCGACACACCTTACTAGTTGGAGCATTTAACCCCAAAGCCTCCGTTCTGTCCTGGTGGTTGTGCACTAATACAGTGCTGCGCGTTAATGCAAGTGATGGGTTTTTGCGTTAACCCTTTCCCACTCTGGTCCTTTTCTGTTTTCTTTTTTTTTCACTTTTTCCTTACCACTATCAAACAATCCTAGCTGATTTATTTTCCGGCTGTCTGAGGGCTTGTTTATTTGTGGGATCAGTTCTGTTTTTCACTGGTACCATATAATGTATTTGAAAACTTTCTATGTGTGGAGAAATTGGAAAAAAACGCAATTGCACCACTTTTTGGGGTGGTGTTCTTACAGCGTTCTTGGTGCGGTAAGGCTTGTGTCGGTCAGTGTGATTGCGGTGACAGCAAAGTTATAGTTTTTATGTAGTGCTACTTAAAATAAAGATAAAATAACAAAAACAAATTTGCTTTCTGCCCCCATTTTTTGGCCCCCAGAACCTTCCAATGTTCCTATCAGTGGAGCAGGTTAGGGCTCGTTTTTTGCAGGATGGTTTTCATTGAGGTAAATACAATTTTTTGATTGCTTTGTATACAATTAGTTCTCGGAGCCGCGGCCAGCAGAGCACCGTTGTGGCATCGCGCACTGAGGGTGTTTACCGCGCAGGATTAATAATGTGATATTTTAATAAATTGGACTTATACAGAGGCGACAATCGCTATTTTTGTTTTTTGATGTCATGACTGGGAGAAGGTTTACACTTTCAGTATTTTTTATTTTTACAGTAAATAAAATCTTAATTTTACTCAATTGAACCTTTTTATGAATCCCCATAGGGCACTACAACTTGTGATCATGTGATCATTTATTCAGTGTAATGCAATACTATGGTATTGCATTACACTGTATTCTGACAGGCATGTTATTAAGATGAGCCACAGGGTCATTCATGGCAGCTCTGAGGGCCTTCAGCGTCCTGCAGCGGGGTAACACAACAGAACATACACTTACGCCCATGGATAGCGTGAGATTAGAAGAGATCTCGCACTATCCAGCAGCCGGCTGTCACTGATAGCTGTCCTCCCACTACAACAGAATGGGTGCATCAGGACAGCGACCCCCGCTGTTAACCCCTTACACACTGCGATCTATGTAGCTCACACCATGTAAAGGGCTCACAGAGGGAGGGCGCTCCCTCTGTGACGTAATCGCAGAGGGCTGACGGATTGCCATGGCAACAGCACGCCAGCTACAGGCATCCTGCTTTGCAATTGACTATGATCACTATTACCAGCGACCAGATGTCCTGCAATGCTTTATCATAGCAATCATAGCAGCCTGGTACAAGTCCCTACAGGGACATAAAAAGTGTAAAAAAAAGAATAATGTAAAAAAAAACAAGTAAAAAAACAACCTTTTTTGTGCTTTTTCCCCTATTAGAATAAAAAAAAGTAAAAAAAATTAAAATCCCACATATTTGTTATTGTCGTATCCGTAACGACTTGTACAACAAATTGAACACACTTTTTATCTTGTACAGCGAAAAACGTTTTAAAAAACCCTAAAAAACTGAGGCAAAATGCTTATTTTTTTCATTTTGCATCCCCAAAAAGTGCAACAAAAGTGATCAAAAAAACTATACGCACCCCAAAATGGCACCATAAAAACAACAGATCGTCAAGCAAAAAATAAGCCCTCACAAAACTCCGTCCATCGAAAAAAAAAAAAATTATAGGGCTTCGAATGCAGAGATTTAGAAAAAATAATAATTTCCAAAAAAAGGGTTTTTATTGCAGAAAAGTTGAAAAACTAAAAAAAAAAAAAGAAAAAAAGATCTTTGGTATTGTTGTAATTGTACCGACCAGCAGAAGAAATGTATTGTGTCATTTATGCTGCATCATTGATGCTGTAAATAACCACGCCTCCCCCCCCCCCCAAAAAATGTCAGTATTGATATGTTTTCTCTCCCTGTTATCATAAAAAAATTAATAAAAGTTTTACAATACAGTCCATGTACCCAAAAATGGCAGCGATAAAAACTACAGATCGCCACACAAAAAGCAAGCCCTCATACGTCCGCATCCAACGAAAAAAAGTTATGGCTTTTGAATAGTGGAGATGAAAATCCCCTTAAGCCCAAAAAGGTCATGTCCTTAAGGGGTTAAAGGAGCGCTCCAGTTAGATACATATGGCAGCACTTTATAGTAAAACAGAAGTCAGCACACAAATACAAACGAAAAAAAGACTAAATAATCTGCTCCTATTGAATCCAAACAGTGTAATTACTTTCTTTTGTAATTTTCACCAAATAAAGGTTATAATAAGTCAAACGCTGATAAGTTTGTAGCAAAACATCACAACAACATAAAGTCCACACATGCCGGCCTCCATACCAAAGCAGAGAAAGAATGCAAAAAGAGGGAAAACTAAGAAAATCCCATCCATTGGTATGCAAAGGGTTAAAATGTGTTTACTATGAAAACTTTAGAATAGTCCGTGTGGTGAGGACAGATTTCCTGTAGCCGGGTGCTAAGTGTGCAGTCCCGGTACACACCGAGGGAGCAGATAGTCCCGCTACATGGAGCTTTGTCTGCAGTTCACGTTTTATTCTCTTCCTGTTGTTTGTACTTGTAGGGATCATTATAGGGGCAATAAACAGCAAAAGGGTATTCCGTAAATATAACGCTATCCCTACCCATGGGATATAGAACCCCAACTGACTGCCAGGACTGTGGTCCCATGTCCCCCTGTGAGACTGGCAGTGAATGGAGCGTCGGTGCACAGACTCGCCCACCGCTCCATTCATGTCAGACTGGAGATAGCCCAACACCCGGCTCTCTGCGTAACTCTTTATGGAATGTATTGAATAGCGGTGGAACCAGTGTACACGTGGCATGATGCCCCATGGCATCTTATGTGTTATGGACATATGATTAAAGACACCACCAGCTGTGGAGATAAAAGGCCGCGGTATTTTATGAAAGGGTTCAGTTGGGGGTTTTCCTCCCATAAACCAATACCATCGATCACCATGTAATACTTCAAAGCAGTGCTTGATCCCCACGACACAAGTAACCATAAACCTACGAGGGCCTCGTCAACTCGACTCTAGCCCCCATACCGCCATCAACTTTGTAATAACTTAAGTGAGGACTTAGTTCGCCCAACTCAAGTCCCCGTCCCAACCAAAACTACCCTCTTAACCGAATACGGCGACAGGGTAAACCAAAGGGAAGAGAGGGCAGGGGAACTTCAACTTGGATTCATTAACTGCTGCTATCTCACTGATCTCCGGGGTTCTTATAGAACAGTTCCCTCCCTCAATTTTTCAGCCAGCCAATCAGCTGATGTTACTAGGCCAGCGATTCTGCTCCTCTTCTTCCCTCCATTTCTGCTCTAGCCAATCAGATACTGTCGTCGGGCCAGCTGTTACTGGGGCAGATATTCAAGAATCTTCCAATGATGATCTCATCTGACCCTGACATGAACTCAAGCACAAGGTTAGATACTTACTGAGGCATATATACTATACTTATTATTAAACGCTGGGATCCCATGGCGCTCTTCTGCCTAACAGCCATCAGGCTAAATTCTCCTGGTGATGAGCGTCCCAGAGGTGGTCCACGCTGCGTTAGTTGGAGTGTCCTAGAATTCTTCTGTGCATTACCACTTGTTCTCATGGGAGACACATTTTCCCCAAATCCAGTTATATGTTCACTGAAAAAGGTAAATAAAACCAAACTTTATTGGGGACGTTTAACCCATTTAGGACCAGTAAATATACGGCGCCTGGTCCCGGGCTTAAAGCCTAGCCGTATGTAAAGTTTTTGCTCTGCACACAAATGAGTACACTGCTTACTCTGCCTGGAGAAGAACCCAGGAATGTGCCGCCCCGATGTTTACACAGCTAGGCATGTGCCTATGCCATAACCATTGCACAAACACTCCCAGCTGAATAAATGACACATGGAGGTTAATGGAGCTGATTACAACCATTAATCTGCACATGCCATTTACTCAAAAATGGCGGGCAGTTTGTTTAAATCCCCGCCTGCTGAAAGAGCTGCTTCTGATTGGCTGAGACACTCAGCCAATCACAGGAAGCTCTTGCTGAGTGAATGACAGGCGAGAGCTGCCTGTGATTGGCTGATAGCCTCAGCCAGTCAGAAGCAGTTTTTTCAGCAGGCGGGGATTTTAAATCGCTGCCTGCTCAAAGAACTGCATTACAGAGTCGGGGACAACGCAGAGAGGACGCGGCTGAGCCCCGGCAGCTGAAGGAAGGTGAGTATGATTTTTTTTTTTTTGTAACACTAGTTTGCCTTGTTTTTTGGGGAATGGCTTTTATTTAAAGCTCTTCCCTGAAAAACTATTACAGGATGCCAGCAGCTGGATCCCCTACGGCAGCTGTCATCTGTTGTAGGAAATGCTTTATTCTCCGCAAGGATGAACAATTCCTTTTCCGCATCTGTCACAGATGTGACAGGTACAGCAGGGAAATATTTTTCCCCATGGGGAAGAAGACATCTCCCGCTTGCAGCAGATGTGTTCTCCATCCCCGCGGGGGACATGGCAGCGGCAGACAGGTAAGTATATATATTTTTTTTTTTTTTTTTCACACTAAAATTGTTGTTTTTCAGGGATGAGCTTATATGTAAAGCCCTTCCCTGAAAAATAATTACGGGGTGCCGGCAGAGCATTGTCTTCAATGGAGCCACCGACAGCAGCCGCGGCTCTATTGAAGACAATGCGTACCTGTATACATGCGTGTTATTGTGTGTACAGGGGTGCACACATATGTACGCACACGCTCGTGTGAAGCCACCCTAAGGGGGTATTATGTGGTCCTAGTCTGGCGGTATTATTTGGCTCTCCTATAGTGTCTTTGTTCTGTAACATGATGCTGGCATTAGTCACTATGTGGAGGTACTATGTGATCAGAATGGGCTCGGTATGGTGGGATCTGTTCAGTGACGGTGTGGAAGTAGCTATTTGACCCATGATCATTACCATAATACCGCCTGTGTGGCTTATTTTTCTTCACTTCTATATAAACTGTGAATACGTTATTAACCTTTATTCCGTTATGTATTTAGAGCTTTTAGGGACGTCTGAATGGGATCTTTAGTAAACTCAGTATAGCGAAGAATCATTCTATATGCATCTAAAGCTGCAAAACAATCTACTAGGTTGTGCTGACGGCTCATCCTAGTGGGCACACAGCTGTGGCACGGCCGCACGCCTTCCCTAGGCCTCTGGCTACAACGGTTACCCATCTGCATCCCGCGACTACATTTGTGGGGAGCCGACAGGGACATGGGGCGCTCCCTCTAAGTACCTAGATGCCACGGGCGCTATTGGCATCTATGGAGTTAAATGACAGGGATCCGAGTTTTTTAGATGCCGGCCTTCACAGCGAGAACTCGGCTGTTATAACACAGGCACCATGAGGGCGCGGGACCCATGACGTAAATGTCTGGCATGGAAGCTAAAGCAAACATTTTATGGGTTTTGGGATGCGGAGACACAAAAGCAAAGAGAGAAAAAGCAGTGTTTTTAGTTTACAAAAATAGCAAACTTAAAAAAAACCTGTCTAAACATGGCTGGAGGAGTGCCGACCGGAGAACGCCGTCACATCACTTATTCTGCATGCTGGAAAGGTGAAATCTTAATAACAATGGCAGGATTCGCTTTTTCTCCAATCCCCCTTAATAAAATGAACCAACATTATTTGTACCCTAAAATGATAAAATAATACGACCCGTCCCCCAAAAAACAAGCCGAATGAAAAATGTAAAAAACTACTGCTCTAGGAATGTGACGAAAAAACCAAAATAGCCTTCGGTACTAAGGGGTTAATGGAATGGAGCACCTTCATATAGTTTTTTACTAATTAAAACATTTTCCATTTCTAATAGGCTTTAATTTCTTGATTGTAGATCTGTTAAAGTCCTCTTGCTCTACATGACTTTGGCGTTGGCCATCCTGCTGTTACTGTAGGGATACGCCCAACTGCAGCTTTTTAAAGAAATATGTCTTACAGCAGCCTGAGGCTTCATTCACAGGACCGTAGGCCGTGTGAATGAGGACCCGCCCCTTCCCTTGTCCGTAGCCAGCAATGGGAGGAGGCAGAGCGGGGTGGAGCTTAGCTCCGCCCCCATCCCACCCCCTCCCATTGTAGACAGCCAGAGGGGAGGAGAGAAGAGGGAGGGAGTTTAGCAGTCACGCTGCTAAACTTCCTCCCACCTCCGTTCTCCGGCCGCTGTCATTGGCTCCCATAGGAGCCCATGCAGCGGACGACGTATTCCAGCCTGAAAGATAGTTCCAGGACTCAGCGTGAAAGCGTCCGGCGCTATATTGGCAAGCTGGGTGCTTTTATGCCGCGGAAATACGGCCATGTGATTTGATGCATTGGAATCCAATGCATCAGATCGTATTATATATTGGCCGGACGTGGAAATGGCGGCCGATATACGCTCGTGTGACTAAAGCCTCATATGGGCTCAAGTCACACTGATCTAGGCATGTTCTGTAAGCTGTGCAAATATTAATGAGAAGGGAGGGGGAGGAGGTGAGCTGTGACCTTGTCCTATTGTGAATGTGTTTCGCAAATATAGAGATCACCTTTTATTGTTTTCCTGCTTTGAAGGATAATGAGAGAAATGCTGAAAAGTTTCTAGGGGAGTGTCAGACTATTACTATTAAGCTTAGTGGTCAACAGGATTTTAGAAATGCTTTAAAATATAGATTGTGGTACCAAAAATGTAAAAAAAAAAATTTAAAAAATCACCAAAAATACTTGAATCGTATGTTCATTATAAAAATCTGATTTATACAAAAGGCCATTTTCATTCCCTTTAAAAGTAAGCTCAGCTTTTTATTACACCAGCGAAGTGCTGAGTATTCATGAAGGTTTCTCGCTGAGCAGACAAGCCGCCTCGGCACTATATCGGCCGTCCACCTGGTTGAGCGACCACAAGTATTTTATCAGCAAATTGTCAGAAGTCCGGTCAGATCTCCTGATACAACACGGCTGAGGACGTCCACAAGACTTTAGCCGAGCATTTGCTACACAACGCATGACAATGTTGTACTTCAAGTGACTGAGAAGGGTTAATACTTGTGTGTGCAGACAGCAATCCGCGTTCGGAAAAGTGCGGGTTCAAAGAGAAATTGGGAAATTTCCTGCATCCATCTATCTATCTCTCTATGTATCTGACTTTGAAATTCAATGCATCTGATTAGTTTGGAGAAGGTTGGGAGGCCCTCCTACCTGCCAGGCGGCCATTCTCCCTGCAATCGGTAGTATGGTGGCCCTTAGCCAGCCTTTCCTTCACCCCATGAAGTTTGCTGCCCTCTCTCCCCAGCATACAGCACCTAGGACACATTTTCCGACAACCCACCGGCTCCACCCCAGCTAAGCATCCGATCAGTTAGTCTATCTTATGCCTTACTCACACGACCGTATACACTTTAACACTTGCCACACCACGGCCAAAAATCATATGAATGCAGAATAGCCGTGATCTCATTCCGATCGTAATTAGCATTTTCTCGTCCATTTATACTCGCGGCTGCGGCGTATTAGCAAAAATATGTGCTGCAGTGCAGAAATCCCTCAGTCGGCAGCAAACCTCAGAATGACTTTTGATGATTAAATAGGGACCGCTCGAATGTCTTCCTGGCGTTGGACACCGCTAAACTCCCCCCTCCCTTTTCCGGCTTCTATGGGAGCCTCCAGCATATCTCGGCAAAAGATAGGGCAAGACCCAACTTTTCACGCACTGTATGAAATCGTTCACCGGTTTCGGTCGATGAGGTCCTATTATTCCTGGCGAGATGTTTTTTGACGTGCTACATTAGCTGCATATATACAGTCGTGTGAATAAGGCCTTAGGCCGGCTGCACACGAGCGTAACGGGCTCCGTGGGAGATAGCGTGAACGGACGGCTTCCATTGACTGCAATGGAAGCCATCAGCGCGTACACCCGCGGGTGAGGACGGGAGATTTCACGGTGCGGAATTCCGCGGTGGAATTCCACACCGTGTGCCCTGAGCTATTAGGTTCAATAGAACCTAATAGTTGCGGGCAACGCAGCGGATTTTCGCCGCGAATTACGTGTCGGAAATCCGTTCATGGGAAGGAGGCCTTAAACACATTCTTGGTCATGAATAGTATTGTGTGTGAGTAAACTAGATAGATAAGTAAAGTTAGATATTACAAGGATGGACACAAGCAGGAGTTGGCCCCTGAGCAAGAACAGGAGGCGGGCCTTCTCCAGCATGGAGTACAACTCTTTATAGGCCCTTTTACATGGACCAGTAATTTGGTCACGAGGCTCGTTCCCCCAATAGTTGGCCTGTGCATGTAATCAGCCAACACACAAGCAAACACTGGTCCACCAGCTGATCGCATCCTTCATGCAGCCAGAGGATCTATCCTTCTCTGTAACGCCTCTGCTGGTTGGCAGCAATGGAATTGAATGGGGGGTCGAACAATCACATAAACGATTTGTCATCTTCTCCCAGCATCTGAACGGTGCCGCCGTGTAAACGGACAGGTAAACCAGCACAAATGTGATGATTGGGGCTCATCCAAAGCTTCATCGGAAGGTGTAATCTGCCAGCAAACGAAGCGGTGATCTCCAGAGGGACTTATAGTTTGTGTATCTGCTGATGAAATGGAGTCGAGTACCTTATAGTAATACCTCCATGATGTTCAGGATGCCGGCTGTATCATTAGCAGCGTGTTCAGCCAGAGTCACTCAAATACCTGGTAGACAGTAAAGCAGCCATCAGGGTGACACAGCGGCGCCTTCTACATATAATATGGTGGGAACTAAACGCACAACATTACGGACAAAACTCATTTATTACTCTTTTTTTCCAAGCAGCGAATGATACAGAAGCAGCAGTCCAATAAATGATCAGCCGCTCCCCGACCGCGCCATTGTCCTCTGATTGGATACTACTTCTTGGACGCTCGGGTTTGAATCATTAAATGTGAAGCTCACAACCAAAGATTAGTAGAAAATAAATCAATCTGCGAAAGTTGCAGTAAAAATGTCCGGTAACGTCTATTTCGGATTCTTTTGCAGATTTGGCTGTTTTGATCTTCGGCTTTTACTAATAAATATCTGTTCATTTGTACAATAAAAGCTTCACATATTTTAGACCCAATTTTTAAATCTGTCTTTTGTTTTTTTTCCGTTGTTTTTTGTACGTTTTTTTGGTCATATTTGTGGTTTATCGGATAATTACCGTTTCTATACTCAGGGCTCACATCCAAATCCTATTTCCTGCTGTGTGGTCCCATTAGACGGCCGTTGGGGCTCCGTGCAGGGATTAGGAAGAAACAAATCAACCTGGAAAAAGGCTCTGTTTTTTTCCCCACTGATTTTAATGGGGTTTATAAAAAAGATGGAAAGGTTCTCATCCGCGTTTATTCCTTCGTTTTTTTGGCACAGAATAATAACACCGCAGACGGCACTATTTATCTATCCAAAAAACTGAAACCTGAAGGAAAAGACGCGAATGGAAGCCGTCCGTTATCATCATTTTGTTTTGAGTTTCTTTCCTCCAAAAACTGAGCAGAGAGACGGAATCCCTGATCTGAGCCCCAAGGCAGGAGCGCCATCAGCGCGATCAGCGCGATCAGCCTCACCGGTGTGTCTTGAGTTCCTCGACCTGAAGTGCGATCCTACAACGGTAACGATGCGAATACGGCTTTTATCGGTCAGTGGTTGCATTTCATTTTAGTAAAGTTATTGACAAGAATTTTCGGTTTGACAATATTTGATAACCAACACACGATTTATATTAGAGATCGTTCATTTTAGCCATTATCAAGTTTACAGCATTTTTTTTGCATTTTTGGGACATTTTTGTATGTGTTAAATAAAGTCTGTTACTCATCATTCAATTATTTTACATGCAGATAATTGTTAATTCTACGAACCGCTACCATAAAAGTACAAGGGATATCAGCACACGGAGCCTCTGATACACTCAGTATATACAATACCCTTCTTTATCATAAGTCAGGTCAGCACTAACCATCTTTGTAGAAGCTCCATGTATAGCGGTACAGATGCATAAAGAACAAGCTGTTATGTACAAGTATCTTCATCCAATGGGTACGTGCCGTATCACTAGATTTGTCATTACTGGAGGATGGATGGCAGAAGATACAGCTTTATTATCACAAGGTAACAATATTTGCTTGGTCACCAAGGTTTAAAGATCATATTTCGAGATGATTTATCGAATTCGTGAAGGTCGGAGGCAGCGTTGAGGAAGTCCTGTCCCATAAACAGACTTTGGGCACTGACATGTTGATCTGGGATGGAACACTTATAGTCTATCTTCATGTCACTATAGTCCTCTATAGAGGTACAAGGGCTACTACATGCCACCTTGGCATCATCAGACTCCACGCTGTAAGGCTTGGCTTCCTCCTCACCCAGAGTATTCCGGGTCTTGGCTTGCTTCTTCATTTTGTAGCGGTGATTCTGGAACCAGATCTTGACCTGACTCGAGGTGAGGTGGACGTGTTTGGCCAGCTGATCTCTCTCCGGGGCAGTTAGATATTTCTGCTGCTCAAATCTTTTCTCGAGCTCATATACTTGGGCTTGCGAAAAAAGGACCCTTCTTTTTCTTTTCGATGTGTGTTGGAGATACAGGGGTTTATCTATATAATTCAAGCAGCTGGAAGCTGGAACATTAAATCCCGGTGTAAGAATTCTGGGAACTAAGAATAAAAAAATGATGCTCATTATACAAAAAAGTAAAAAATAACACAAATTGTTACTAAGTATTCGAATATTAAAATTATATTTTAATATTTGGTTATTTAAAATTAAGTTTTAGATATTTTCTATTGACTAAAATTCTAAGAATGTTAATTATGATATATTATGGTTTTTAAATATAATATATACAATATAAATAGGATTTTTTTTAGAAACTCTGTTACTTCGTGACGAAAACGATTAATTTGTGTTTCAAAGAAAATATTGAACTCCACACTTCACAAGTCCTCTTAAGGTTCCACTTAGAATTCCTCGGACTGTTTGTAATCCGAATAAACAATCTTGACCGAGAGATGGACTGGATTAGGTTCCTTTAGCAGCCCCAGTGTGCGGGACGTGCGGTTACTGCACAGCTTTAATTGGTCTTTTAAAATAGATGGAAGTAAAAAGCCAAACAAACTAAATGATATTTTGTATTTTAGGTGAGAAGACATTAAATCCTTGAGCTTCTCGGGGTGATTACATGTCTATAACGCCCGCGGATCCTTTTATATTAGATTATTGCTGTTTTGCTTCTGTTAAGTTTACATTAAATTTTATATACCTTTAAAATTTATTTTTAACCAAGGAAATCGGGCGGATTAAAAACCAAAATCTTTTCCTATTTATAGTCCTTGTATTCTTGTCATAAAGTGTAACTATATATTCTTACATATGAATTGACTTGCAGCCTAGACTATGATAGACGCATAAACACACAAAGCATTAAGGTCAGATGGGCTTACAAATGTCTCACTTCAAATATTGGCTTTAGAATAAAGATAAGACCGTGTCTACAATCACCCTGCTCCATGGATGAGTGACTCTGCGACATTCTAGGAGAACAGTGAAAATACACAAAAGAACTGCTCCCTGATTGTTCAGTTCTTGCGACAGATCTAAATACAGATACAATATTGGAACATAATAATTTGGGGGTTTTCTCTCACCTTTCCATAAAGCCTTTGGAATTCCCCAAGGACATCAGACTGAGTGTTATCATTAAGAGGATTACAATAGGGGCCTGGCTGGTGATCAGCGGACAGACAGGAGCACAATAAAACGGGTCACTTTTCAGATTATCAAAGGATCATTTTTTGAATTCTTAAGCAAAAGGAATCAAGAAAACCCTGAAATAAAAGGGTCTGCGAAGACCATAGAAAGGTATATAACTGCGATCACATGACATTATATAAGTTACTTGAATGTTCGTCCCTTAACATTCATATTCAATAGGATCAGAATACGGATTGGAGGGTAAAAAAAAGTTAAAGAGCGACTTACAGATTTACCATGAGATCCCAATATAATGGGGGGTCATTTTGTCAAAGTAGCTTCAATAGTTATTGGTAAGAATGATAATTATGGGTAGTATCTAAGTGATCATGGACAAATTAAACTGGAATTCATAGAATACAAAAAAGTCTTTTGCGCTGAGCAATTTCAAAAAATGTTAAAATACTAACTAAAGTCAAAACGACAAAAATGTAAGTAATCGAAATTGGGAATTATAAGAAAATTGGGACACGTTTAGTAGAAAAGAAATACGTTTTTAACTAGAATGTAAAGACCAAAATGACAATGCGTTGTTGAATTCTATGCCATATGCTACTCGCTATTTATATGGGATGTGAAGTATGTTAGCTACTTACATGACGGGTAGTGTATTTCCTGACTTGTTCCATACCAGTCAGTCCCCCGGAGATTGTCCTGGTAGGAAGGTAATTCTCCAGAGTTTGGGTAACTTCCAGGACAATAAGTTCTGATTGAGTTCGGAGGAAGGCAGTGTGTCATAGAGAATCCAGCTGAACCCATAGGTGGCTGAAGGCAAGGCTGGTGTGATACCTGGACCAGAGGCGCATATCCTTCTAGACAGGAGTCTAGTGAGAACGCTTTAAGATCCTCCATGCCTGCTGTTGGTTGACAGAAGGGCCGTTTGAGTCCCAAACGGTGGAGCGCTTGTGAAGTCAATGTCTAGGCTTGAAGGTAATAACTTAACTACCAGCTCTGCTCCTGTGTACAAACCTTATCAAGACTTTGTGGCCCAGAAAGCATCAAGGAGAAGAGGAACAAGTGGCAGAAAGGGAGGAGCTGACAATGCTAATAGAAGGTGGTGTTCCGGCTAATCACTTGACTGGGCTATAAGGGGGCTTATTGATTTGGTAAGAGAAGGGGAGATAAGATTTGTCTAGTTCAGGTTTCCCTTCACTATCCACTGAATACAGTTATGTCAAAAGAGCAATGATATTCCTAATAGTTATATTCTAAAGGCTGTAGAACCAAAGGGCTATTAGGGAGCAGTTTAATATGGATATGAAGGACAGTAGGGACTCTTAAATTCCCTACAGCTGCCAGTACCTACATTTTGCTAACTGTTGGTTTAATCTGAACATTGCAGCAGCCTAGTTTAGTACGACAGACACAGCATCCTATTGAATTCAATGAGAGCTTTGTCTGTAGTACCAAACTGGGCCACTGCTATATGAACAGCGTTATCTGTTCCAAGTATTGTCCATACTGACAGTGGGCCTGTTTATCAACTGATCAGTAGGGATCGTGAGCAGCGGACCCTCGCTGATCAACTATTGATGGCCTATCCGGAGGTAAGGTCATCAATAATTAAATTTTCAAAAGTCCTAAACAAACCCTAAAACAGAGAACACCTGTATGTGCACCGGTGCTTTGCCAAGAGGGATGATCTGCCCATGTGACTCCATAACCTGCAGTACAGGTAGCAGGTTAAATATACTAAGTTATGTGAACCAAGAGGATGGTGGACCACAAGGATAACCCTGCCTTATGAGACTCCACAAACCCAATTGGGAGATCTGGGAGAAGGTGCTGACTGCTGCTCTAGGTCTTGTTGACCCCTGAACGGAGCCTAGATCCTGTGTGGAACTTTAGAAGAGTGGCATCTGCTGTTGCTGAACCTCGTTCACCTCCATGACCGGTCCCAGTTCTGCATGAGGTGAAGGGTGAAGTAGCGTCAACACCACCTCTGTTTGTAGGCCATACAGCCCAAGCTTTAAGATACCTATTGCTCAGGTTGCTTCCCACTTATATAATAAACACACAGGACTAATTTGAGAGCAATGACCTGAGATAGACTGTAAATAACACTCTTCAGTAATGATAGAGCCCAGCACCAGAAGAAGAGGTCAATTGTCAGCTTGTTACTTCCTAGTGCAAATTACAGATTCTTTATTTTAATATTCCAACATGCTGGCCAAAATAATTCATGAGAGCCCTCTGGTTGGCAGCATGTATGGGCCCTCTGGTTGGCAGCATGTATGGGCCCTCTGGTTGGCAGCATGTATGGGCCCTCTGGTTGGCAGCATGTATGGGCCCTCTGGTTGGCAGCATGTATGGGCCCTCTGGTTGGCAGCCTGTATGGGCCCTCTGGTTGGCAGCCTGTATGGGCCCTCTGGTTGGCAGCATGTATGGGCCCTCTGGTTGGCAGCATGTATGGGCCCTCTGGTTGGCAGCATGTATGGGCCCTCTGGCACAGTCACAGCAGCACAATGACTGGCAATATTATAAGAGCATTCTAGTTTACATTATAGGGCTGTGGGCAGTAGTTTAAAGTACCGCTGACGGCTGCTGATCATATCCAGCCAAGAAGTGGTGAAAAGTTGGCAGAGCAGCCATCTTTTGTTGTCTAATGGAGTCCGTCTTTAGAACTCATGCACATATATATATATATATCAATGGAGAGGGAGTATACACACGTGGAGAAAGCTCTTCTATAAGTGTCTGTGATAGGACATCAGTTAGAGTCCAGAACCCGAGTGGTGGGATGGGGGCTCCGAGATGGATAGGAGATAGATAGGAGATAGATAGGTAGATAGATAGATAGATAGATAGATAGATAGATAGATAGATAGATAGATAGATATGAGATAGATAGATAGATAGATAGATAGATAGATAGATAGATAGATAGATATGAGATAGATAGATATGAGATAGATAGATATGAGATAGATAGATATGAGATAGATAGATATTAGATAGATAGATAGATAGATATGAGATAGATAGATATGAGATAGATAGATAGATAGATAGATAGATAGATAGATAGATAGATAGGAGATAGATAGATAGATAGATAGATAGATAGATAGATAGATAGATAGATAGATAGATGAGGGAGATGAGATAGATAGATATTAGATAGCCAGATAGATAGGAGATAGATAGATAGATAGAAGATAGATAGATATGAGATAGATAGATAGATAGATAGATAGATAGATAGATAGGAGATAGATAGATAGATAGGAGGGAGATAGATGGAGATGAGATAGATAGATAGATAGATAGATAGATAGATAGATAGATAGATAGATAGATAGGAGATAGATAGATGATAGATAGATGAGGTAGATAGATAGATGGATAGATGGAGATGAGATAGATAGATATTAGATAGCCAGATAGATAGGAGATAGATAGATAGATAGAAGATAGATAGATATGAGATAGATAGATAGGAGATAGATAGATAGATAGATAGATAGATAGATAGCCAGATAGATAGGAGATAGATAGATAGATAGATAGATAGATAGATAGATAGATAGATAGATAGATAGATAGGAGGGAGATAGATGGAGATGAGATAGATAGATAGATAGATAGATGTGAGAGATAGATAGATAGATAGATGTGAGAGATAGATAGATAGATAGATAGATAGATAGATAGATAGATAGTAGATAGATAGATAGATAATATAGATAGGAGATAGATAGGAGATAGATAGAAAGGAGAGAGATATAGATAGATAGGAGATAGATAGATAGATAATATAGATAGGAGATAGATAGAAAGGAGAGAGATATAGATAGATACGAGATAGATAGATAGGAGGTAGATATATAGATAGATATTAGATAGCCAGATAGATAGGAGATAGATAGATAGATTTGAGATAGATAGTAGATAGATAGATAGATAATATAGATAGGAGATAGATATGAGATAGATAGAAAGGAGAGAGATATAGATAGATAGGAGATAGATAGATAGCTAGATAGATAGATAGATAGATAGATAGATAGATAGATAGATAGATAGGAGGTAGATATATAGATAGATATTAGATAGCCAGATAGATAGGAGATAGATAGATAGATTTGAGATAGATAGGAGATATATAGATAGGAGATAGATAGGAGGTAGATAGATAGATCGATAGATAGATAGATATTAGATAGCCAGATAGATAGGAGATAGATAGATAGATAGATAGATGGAGATGAGATAGATAGATAGATAGATAGATAGATAGATAGATAGATAGATAGATATGAGATAGCCAGATAGATAGATAGATAGATAGGAGATAGATAGATAGGAGAGAGATATAGATAGATAGGAGATAGATAGATAGATGGAGATGAGATAGATGTGAGATAGATAGGAGATAGATATTAGATAGATAGGAGATAGATAGATAGATAGATAATATGGATAGATAGATATGAGATAGATAGATAGGAGGTAGATATATAGATAGATATTAGATAGCCAGATAGATAGGAGATAGATAGATAGATTTGAGATAGATAGATAGGAGATAGATAGGAGGTAGATCGATAGATAGATATTAGATAGCCAGATAGATAGGAGATAGATAGATGGAGATGAGATAGACAGATAGATAGATGTGAGATAGATAGATATGAGATAGATAGATAGATATGAGATAGATAGATATGAGATAGATAGATAGATATTAGATAGATAGATATGAGATAGATAGATAGATAGATAGATAGATATGAGATAGATAGATAGGAGATAGATATTAGATAGCCAGATAGATAGGAGATAGATAGATAGGAGATAGATAGATAGGAGGGAGATAGATGGAGATGAGATAGATAGATAGATAGATAGATAGATAGATAGATAGATAGATAGATAGATGTGAGAGATAGATAGATAGATGTGAGAGATAGATATGAGATAGATAGATAGATAGATAGATAGATAGATAGATAGATGGAGATGTGATAGATAGATAGATATGAGATAGATAGATATTAGATAGATAGGAGATAGATAGATAGGAGGTAGATAGATAGATGGATAGATGGAGATGAGATAGACAGATAGATGGATGGGTGGATAGATAGATAGATAGATAGATAGATAGGTAATTAGATAGATATGAGGTATAGATGGATAGATAGATGGAGATGAGATAGACAGATAGATAGATGTGAGATAGATAGATAGATATTAGATAGCCAGATAGATAGGAGATAGATAGATAGATAGATAGATAGGAGATAGATGGAGATGAGATAGAAAGATAGATAGATAGATTTGAGATAGATATGAGATAGATAGATATGAGATAGATAGATAGATAGATATGAGATAGATAGATGGATAGATATGAGATAGATAGATGGATAGATATGAGATAGATAGATGGATAGATATGAGATAGATAGATGGATAGATATGAGATAGATAGATAATATAGATAGGAGATAGATATGAGATAGATAGAAAGGAGAGAGATATAGATAGATAGGAGATAGATAGATAGATAGATAGATAGGAGGTAAATAGATAGATAGATATTAGATAGCCAGATAGATAGGAGATAGATAGATAGATTTGAGATAGATAGTAGATAGATAGATAGATAATATAGATAGGAGATAGATATGAGATAGATAGAAAGGAGAGAGATATAGATAGATAGGAGATAGATAGATAGATAGATAGATAGATGGAGATGTGATAGATAGATAGATATGAGATAGATAGATATTAGATAGATAGGAGATAGATAGATAGGAGGTAGATAGATAGATGGATAGATGGAGATGAGATAGACAGATAGATGGATGGGTGGATAGATAGATAGATAGATAGATAGATAGATAGATAGATAGATAGATAGATAGATAGATAGGTAATTAGATAGATATGAGGTATAGATGGATAGATAGATGGAGATGAGATAGACAGATAGATAGATGTGAGATAGATAGATAGATATTAGATAGCCAGATAGATAGGAGATAGATAGATAGATAGATAGATTGATTGATAGATAGATAGATAGATAGGAGATAGATGGAGATGAGATAGAAAGATAGATAGATAGATTTGAGATAGATATGAGATAGATAGATATGAGATAGATAGATAGATAGATATGAGATAGATAGATGGATAGATATGAGATAGATAGATGGATAGATATGAGATAGATAGATAATATAGATAGGAGATAGATATGAGATAGATAGATAATATAGATAGGAGATAGATATGAGATAGATAGAAAGGAGAGAGATATAGATAGATAGGAGATAGATAGATAGATAGATAGGAGGTAAATAGATAGATAGATATTAGATAGCCAGATAGATAGGAGATAGATAGATAGATTTGAGATAGATAGTAGATAGATAGATAGATAATATAGATAGGAGATAGATATGAGATAGATAGAAAGGAGAGAGATATAGATAGATAGGAGATAGATAGATAGATACGATATAGATAGATAGCTAGATAGATAGATAGGAGGTAGATGTATAGATAGATTTTAGATAGCCAGATAGATAGGAGATAGATAGATAGATTTGAGATAGATAGGAGATAGATAGATAGGAGATAGATAGGAGGTAGATAGATAGATAGATGGAGATGAGATAGACAGATAGATAGATGGAGATGAGATAGATAGGATATATATAGGAGATAGATAGATAGATAGATAGGAGATAGATAAATAGATAGATAAAAAGATAGATGGATGGATAGATAGGAGATAGATAGATATGAGATAGATAGATAGACAGATATATATGCGGTAGATAGATAGGTAGATAGACAAATGGATAGATAGGAGATAGATAGATAGATATATAGATAGAAAGATATGAGATAGATAGATAGATATGAGATAGATAGATAAATAGATAAATAGGAGATAGATAGATACGAAGTAGATAGATAGATGGATAGATGGAGATGAGATAGATAAAGAAATATGAGATAGCCAGATAGATAGGAGATAGATATATAGACAGATATGAGATAGATAAGAGATAGATAGATAGATACATAGATACATAGATACATAGATAGATAGGAGATAGATAGATAGATTTGAGATAGATAGATAGATAGATAGATAGATAGATATGAGGTAGATAGATAGATAGATAGATAGATGGATAGATGGAGATGAGATCGATAGATAGGAGATAGCCAGATAGATAGATAGATAGATAGATAGATAGATATGAGATAGATAGGAGATAGATAGATAGATAGATGGAGATGAGATAGATAGATAGATATGAGATAGCCAGATAGATAGATAGATAGGAGATAGATAGATAGATATGAGGTAGATAGATATATGGATAGATGGAGATGAGATAGATAGAGAGATATGAGATAGCCAGATAGATAGATAGATAGATAGATAGATAGATAGATAGATAGATAGATAGATATTAGATAGATAGGAGGTAGATAGATAGATGGATAGATGGAGATGGGATAGATAGGATATATATAGGAGATAGATAGATAGATAGATAGATAGATAGGAGATAGATAAATAGATAGATAAAAAGATAGATGGATGGATAGATAGGAGATAGATAGATATGAGATAGATAGACAGATATATATGCGGTAGATAGATAGATAGGTAGATAGACAAATGGATAGATAGGAGATAGATAGATAGATATATAGATAGAAAGATATGAGATAGATAGATAGATATGAGATAGATAGATAGATATGAGATAGATAGATACGAAGTAGATAGATAGATGGATAGATGGAGATGAGATAGATAAAGAAATATGAGATAGCCAGATAGATAGGAGATAGATATATAGACAGATATGAGATAGATAAGAGATATATAGATAGATATTAGATAGCCAGATAGATAGATAGATACATAGATAGATAGGAGATAGATAGATAGATTTGAGATAGATAGATAGATAGATATGAGGTAGATAGATAGATAGATAGATAGATAGATGGATAGATGGAGATGAGATCGATAGATAGGAGATAGCCAGATAGATAGATAGATATGAGATAGATAGGAGATAGATAGATAGATAGATAGATAGATGGAGATGAGATAGATAGATAGATAGATATGAGATAGCCAGATAGATAGATAGATAGATAGGAGATAGATAGATAGATATGAGGTAGATAGATATATGGATAGATGGAGATGAGATCGATAGAGAGATATGAGATAGCCAGATAGATAGATAGATAGATATTAGATAGATAGGAGGTAGATAGATAGATGGATAGATGGAGATGAGATAGATAGATAGGAGATAGATAGATAGATAGATAGATGGATGGAGATGAGATAGATAGATAGGAGATAGATAGATAGATAGATAGATAGGAGAGAGATATAGATAGATAGGAGATAGATAGATAGATAGATGGAGATGAGATAGATGTGAGATAGATAGGAGATAGATAGATATTAGATAGATAGGAGGTAGATAGATAGATGGATAGATGGAGATGAGATAGATAGATAGATATGAGAGAGATAGATAGATAGATAATATAGATAGATATAAGATAGATAGATAGATAATATGGATAGATAATATAGATAGATAGATATGAGATAGATAGATAGGAGGTAGATATATAGATAGATATTAGATAGCCAGATAGATAGGAGATAGATAGATAGATTTGAGATAGATAGATAGATAATATGGATAGATAATATAGATAGATATGAGATAGATAGATAGGAGGTAGATATATAGATAGATATTAGATAGCCAGATAGATAGGAGATAGATAGATAGATTTGAGATAGATCGGAGATAGATAGATAGATAGGAGATAGATCGATAGATAGATAGATATTAAATAGCCAGATAGATAGGAGATAGATAGATAGATAGATAGATAGGAGATAGATAGATAGGAGATAGATAGATAGATAGATAGATAGATAGGAGATAGATAGGAGATAGATAGATAGGAGATAGATAGATAGATAGATAGGAGATAGATAGGAGATAGATAGATAGGAGATAGATTGATAGATAGATAGATATTAAATAGCCAGATAGATAGGAGATAGATAGATAGATGGAGATGAGATAGACAGATAGATAGATGTGAGGTAGATAGATATGAGATAGATAGATGGATAGATGGATAGATGGAGATGAGATAGATAGATAGATAGATAGATAGATAGATAGATAGATAGATAGATAGATAGATAGATAGGGGATATATATAGGAGATAGATAGATAGATAGGAGATAGATAAATAGATGGATAGATAGATAGATAGATAGATAGGAGATAGATAGATAGATAGATAGACAAATAGATATGAGATAGATAGATAGGAGATAGAAAGATAGATATATAGATAGAAAGATAGATATGAGATAGATAGATAGATAGATATGAGATAGATAGATAGATAGATAGATATGAGATAGATAGATAAATAGATAAATAGGAGATAGATAGATACGAAGTAGATAGATAGATGGATAGATGGAGATGAGATAGATAGAGAAATATGAGATAGCCAGATTGATAGGAGATAGATATATAGATAGATATTAGATAGCCAGATAGATAGATACATAGATAGATAGGAGATAGATAGATTGATAGATAGATAGATGTGAGATAGATAGATTTGAGATAGATAGATAGATAGATAGATAGGAGATAGATATGGGATAGATAGGAGATAGATATGGGATAGATAGGAGATAGATAGGAGATAGATAGATAGATAGATAGATAGATAGATAGATAGATAGATGGAGATGAGATAGATAGAGATAGGAGATAGATAGATAGATAGATAGATAGATAGATGGAGATGAGATAGCCAGATAGATAGGAGATAGATAGATGGATAGATGGAGATGAGATAGATAGATGGAGATGAGGTAGCTAGATGTGAGATAGATAGATAGGAGATAGATATGAGATAGATAGATAGATAGATAGATAGATATGAGATAGATAGATAGATAGGAGAGAGATATAGATAGATAGGAGATAGATAGATAGATATGAGATAGATAGATAGATAGATAATATAGATAGATAGATATGAGATAGATAGATAGATAGATAATATAGATAGATAGATAATATAGATGATAGATAGATATGAGATAGATAGATAGATAGATAATATAGATAGATAGATAATATAGATGATAGATAGATATGAGATAGATAGATAGATAGGAGATAGATAATATAGATAGATAATATAGATAGATAGATAGCTAATATAGATAGATAGATAATATAGATGATAGATAGATAGATAGATAGATAGGAGATAGATAATATAGATAGATAATATAGATAGATAGATATGAGATAGATAGATAGATAGATAATATATATAGATAGATAGATAGATAGGAGATAGATAATATATATAGATAGATAGGTAATATAGATGATAGATAGATAGGAGATAGATAATATAGATAGACATGAGATACATAAATAGATACATATGAGATAAATATATAGATTATAGATAGATTACTCCTTGATGCATTCATTAGCATATTCTGGTAACTTAGTTTAATATGATTGTATACTGAGGGCTCGTTCACATGGCGCTGTTGGTACGTTCGCGTGATTTTTAGTTTAGTGCAGGCGCGCTTTCTTTGCAGACCTAGACTGACCTAATAGCATCATAACTTAGTTTATGTGCTGGGGGGACGCGATAGGTTCCCCTTAAAGACAATGAGATCCGTAAGTTGCAGTCTGTTTCCATCATGTAACGGATCGGTCCGCGGCAAGCTTTGCTTTTTCCTGATGGAAGAGGATAAAGGAATTCCACAACACAAATGTGAACAAAATCCTCCTTCAATTCCCGAGGAACAATATTACTGCTGATACATGAAGATGCCATCGAGAAACAATCGGAATTTCTGATGTTTTTTCGTAAGTTTTTATTTCTGATGTTCATCAGCTCATTGGCGCCACCTACTGGCATCACTGTAGATTATCTCACATATAATGATCAGCCCGCTCACATCTCTCATAGGCAATTATGTGGTAAAAATACAGTAGATGACAAATGGCACGGACGAGTAGAGAAACCAAGACTAAGATAGAGCTGAGTACAAGTCTGAGGGTCCGGGACACAATTCTGAGAGCCAGAACCCCTTTACATTTCAGACTTGCTTTTTGCAGGATGAGTTGAACTTTTCATTGGCACTTCCATTTTTTTTAATTTAGTTTTTCGGAAGGTGGGATAAACAAAAGCAGCAAGTCTGGCACTTCTTCATGGATAAATAATGTGATAATTCAACTGTTTGGGTCATTAAGAGGAGCCGGTCATCAGCTTGGAACCGCATAAACTATGTTATGGAGCTCAAAAGTGAGGGAATGGGGGTCCGGGGAGGTATCATACTCACCGAGTCCCTACTCCAGGGCTGCGTCCCTGCGACGTTAGCGCACAGACCCACAGCGTGACTAATGAGGAAGCTCTGCGAGTGCTCCACCATAGAGATGAATGAGAGAGCCGAGCTGTGTGCATCTCCACTTCATGGGGGCACAGCACAGGAACGGGGCACCCACGCCTAGAAAACACAGCTCCCAGACTCCCCGTACCTTCACCTTCTGAGCCCCATAATGTAGTTTGTAGGCATTGACAGGTTCCCTTTAACCCCTTCAGCACACGGCCTATTTTGGCGTTGAGGACCAAATGATTTTTGGTATTTTTTCATCTCCATTTTTCAAAAACCATAACTTTTTTAATTTTTCCGTTGCCGCGGCCGTATGAGGGCTTGTTTTTTGTGTGGCGAACTGTAGTTTTTATTGGTACTATTTTTGGGTACATAGACTATATTGTAAAACTTTTATTATTTTTTTATGATCGCAGGGAGAGAAAACGCATCAATTCTGCCATAGGTTTTTTGGTTTTTTTAAAGCGTTAATTATGCAGCATAAATGATACACAACTTTTTTTTTCTGCGGGCCGGTACAGTTAGAACGAGACCAAAATTATTACTTTTTTTAGGTTTTTCCACTTTTCTGTAATAAAATTTAGAGATGAGCGAGCACCAAAATGCTCGGGTGCTCGTTACTCGAGACTAACTTTTCGCGATGCTCGAGGGTTCGTTTCGAGTAACGAACCCCATTGAAGTCAATGGGCGACCGGAGCATTTCTGTATTTCGCCGATGCTCGCTAAGGTTTCCTTGTGTGAAAATCTGCAAAACCCAAGAAAGTGATGGGAACGACACAGAAACGGATAGGGCAGGCGAGGGGCTACATGTTGGGCTGCATCTCAGGTTCCCAGGTCCCACTATTAAGCCACAATAGCGGCAAGAGTGGGCCCCCCCCCCCCCTCCCAACAATTTTTACTTCGCACAAACCCTCATCAGCAATGCATACCTTAGCTAAGCACCACACTACCTCCAACAAAGCACAATCACTGCCTGCATGACACTCCGCTGCCACTTCTCCTGGGTTACATGCTGCCAAATCCCCCCCCCCCCCACGACCCAGTGTCCACAGCGCACAACAAACTGTCCCTGCGCAGCCTTCAGCTGCCCTCATGCCACACTACCCTCATGTCTATTTATAAGTGCGTCTGCCATGAGGAGGAACCGCAGGCACACACTGCAGAGGTTGGCACGGCTAGGCAGCAACCCTCTTTAAAAGGGGCAGGGCGATAGCCCACAATGCTGTACAGAAGCAATGAGAAATCCAATCCTGTGCCACCGCCATCAGGAGCTGCACACGTGGGCATAGCAATGGGGAACCCATGTGCCACACACTATTCATTCTGTCAAGGTGTCTGCATGCCCCAGTCAGACCGGGGTTTTTTATAAATAGTCACAGGCAGGTACAACTCCGCAATGGGAATTCCGTGTGCACCCACAGCATGGGTGGCTCCCAGGAACCCACCGGCTGTACATAAATAAATCCCATTGCAGTGCCCATCACAGCTGAGGTAACGTTAGGTTTAATGCAG
This sequence comes from Eleutherodactylus coqui, assembly GCF_035609145.1. Taxonomy (NCBI): domain Eukaryota; kingdom Metazoa; phylum Chordata; class Amphibia; order Anura; family Eleutherodactylidae; genus Eleutherodactylus; species Eleutherodactylus coqui. The sequence continues at coordinate 142,003,373 of NC_089846.1, forward strand.
GTGGGCTTCGGCCCACACTGCATGCCCCAGTCTGACCGGGGTTTTTAATACATAGACACTGGCAGGTACAACTCCCTAATGTGAAGTCCCTGTGGACCCACAGCAGTTCGTGGGCCGTGTGCCTCTTATCTCCTAAGCTGAGTAGTTTCAGCACGGCCTGCTGACGCTTGCCCACCGCTATGCTGCCACGCCGGGTGACACCGACTGCTGGCGACGTGCTGCTGACACATCTTGATTGCGAGACAGAGGTTGCGTAGGAGGAGGAGGAGGATGGTGGTTTAGTGGAGGAAGCATACACCGCCGCAGATACCACCACCGAGCTGGGGCCTGCAATTCTGGGGGTGGGTAGGACGTGAGCGGTCCCAGGCTCTGACTCTGTCCCAGCCTCCACTAAAATTCACCCAATGTGCCGTCAGGGAGATATAGTGGCCCTGCCCGCCTGTGCTTGTCCACGTGTCTGTTGTTAAGTGGACCTTGGCAGTAACCGCGTTGGTGAGGGTGCGTACAATGTTGCGGGAGACGTGGTCATGCAGGGCTGGGACGGCACATCGGGAAAAGTAGTGGCGACTGGGAACGGAGTAGCGCGGGGCCGCCGCCGCCATCATGTTTTTGAAAGCCTCCGTTTCCACAAGCCTATACGGCAGCATCTCCAGGCTGATCAATTTGGCTATGTGCACGTTTAACGCTTGAGCGTGCGGGTGCGTGGCGGCGTACTTGCGCTTGCGCTCAAACAGTTGCGCTAGCGACGGCTGGACGGTGCGCTGAGAGACATTGGTGGATGGGGCCGAGGACAGCGGAGGTGAGGGTGTGGGTGCAGGCCGGGAGGCACTCGTGCCTGTGTCCTGAGAGGGGGGTTGGATCTCAGTGGCAGGTTGGGGCACAGGGGGAGAGGCAGTGGTGCAAACCGGAGGTGGTGAACGGCCTTCGTCCCACCTTGTGGGATGCTTGGCCATCATATGCCTGCGCATGCTGGTGGTGGTGGCTCCACGGCTGATCTTGGCGCGACAAACCTTGCACACCACAGTTCGTCGGTCGTCTGCACTCTCAGTGAAAAACTGCGACACCTTTGAGCACCTCGGCCTCTGCAGGGTGGCATGGCGCGAGGGGGCGCTTTGGGAAACACTTGGTGGATTATTCGGTCTGGCCCTGCCTCTACCCCTGGCCACCGTACTGCCTCTTCCAACCTGCCCTGCTGCTGCACTTGCCTCCCCCTCTGAAGACCTGTCCTCAGTAGGCTTAGCAAACCAGGTGGGGTCAGTCACCTTATCGTCCTGCTGCTCTTCCTCCGAATCCTCTGTGCGCTCCTCCCTCAGACTTACTGCCCTTACTACTACCTGAGTGATAGACAACTGTGTCTCGTCGTCGTCCTCCTCCTCACCCACTGAAAGCTCTTGAGACAGTTGCCGGAAGTCCCCAGCCTCATCCCCCGGACCCCAGGAACTTTCCAAAGGCTGGGCATCGGTCACGACAAACTCCTCCGGTGGGAGAGGAACCATTGCTGCCCATTCTGGGCAGGGGCCCGAGAACAGTTCCTGGGAGTCTGCCTGCTCCTCAGAATGTGTCATTGTAATGGAGTGAGGAGGCTGGGAGGAAGGAGGAGCAGCCAGAGGATTCAGAGTTGCAGCAGTGGACGGCGCAGAACTCTGGGTGGACGATAGATTGCTGGATGCACTTTCTGCCATCCACGACAGGACCTGCTCACACTGCTCATTTTCTAATACCGCGTGGACCCATTAATTGTGAGATGAATCTGGGGACCCCTGAAACTTGCCTCTCTCCTAATCCCGCAGCAGTCGGCTGCGATACACCTGGATCAGGAGCTCGGCCTGTGCCCACACCCTGACTTGGGCCTCCGCGTCCTCGCCCGCGTCCACGTCCTCTAGGCCTACCCCTACCCCTCAGCATGGTGTATTACGAGTAGAGCAGAAACAGAACGCTATAATTAAATGTGCCGCTTATTGGCCTGTGGTTGGAGGCTGACTTCGCTTATGGAACGCACAGCAGAGGCAGGAAAGAATTTTGCGCACGCCTGTAGTGAGACGTAGGTGTGTATGACTGAGCTAGTGGAATTCACAGCGCAGAAGCAGTCAAGTCGCCAAAGGCCAGTAGTAGGCCTTAAGTATTTGGCTTCCCTTTTTTTAAATGGTGAGCTGAAACAGCAGACAGATACTGTAGGCAGCATATATTATGTTTACTGTTTCCCTCTGGCGCTATGACGGCGGTGATGTAACGGAGACAGCAGAGCCAGGAAACAATTTTGCGCAAGCCTGCTGTAACGCTTAGCTGCGTATTAATTAGGACTACTACCCCCAGCAGACACGCAGTACACTGAAGACGGTCACAGGCAGCCCAAATATAGTATTTTTCCCCAATTTTTTTGAAAAAGCCAACTGCCTATATAGGCAGTATATCTCTTTCACCTTTCCCACTGTCCCTGCCTCACCAGTACTGGCCCTATACTCTGTACAATGACTGCAGACTGCGGACGCGATGCTCTGCACGCCCGATGTACAAAAAAAAAAAAGTGCAACACTGCAAAAAGCAGCCTCCACACTACTGCACACGGTCAGATGTGGCCCTAAGAAGGACCGTTGGGGTTCTTGAAGCCTAAAATAACTCCTAACGCTCTCCCTATAGCAGCTCCGGCACCAGCAGCACTGTCCCTCATCTAACTCACAAGGCATCTGAGGCGAGCCGCGGGAGGGGCCGATTTATATACTCGGGTGACACCTGATCTCCCCAGCCACTCACTGCAGGGGGGTGGTATAGGGCTTGTGAACGTCGCAGGGGGAAGTTGTAATGCCTTCCCTGTCTTTCAATTGGCCAGAAAAGCGCGCTAACGTCTCAGAGATGAAAGTGAAAGTAACCCGAACACCGTGTGGTACTCGTCACGAGTAACGAGCATCTCGAACACGCTAATACTCGCCCGAGCATCAAGCTCGGACGAGTACATTCACTCATCTCTAGTAAAATTCCTTTTCTTGGAAATCTTTTTTTTCTAAATCGCTGCATTCAAAGTCCTATTACCTTTTTATTTTTCTATGTATGGAGCTCTGTGATGGTTCGCTTTTTGCGAGTCGAGCTGTAGTTTTTATTGGCACCCTTTTGGGGTACATATGTTTGTTTAACCCCTTAACGACTGCCCCATCGGGAAACTACGTCCTCAGAAAGTGGGCCTTAATCCTAGAGGACGTAGTTTTATGCATCCTCTTTGGATTGATGCCCACTGGCCTGAGGACGTGACAGCTCCATGCTGTCGGTGCCCGCAGGTAGCCGACAGCATGGAGCTGTCATCCCAGGATGCGGGCAGTCCCCCCCGGCATTGCGATCGGCGCTAGCCAATGGCTAGCGCCGATCGCAAAAAAGTAAAGAAAACTGTCAAAAAAGTTAGTTCTTCAGCTGCCCTGCTGGATCGGCTCCACCAGGGCAGCTGAAATTACTTACCCGGCTTGTCGGCGGTGTCCCACGGAGATCTCGTCCTCCCGGACCCGCCGGCGGCCTTCTGCGCACGCGCGCCAGGCGATGACGTCACGCGCATGCGCAGAGGCCCGGGAGCCCCCGGCAAATTTAAAATCTCCTGGCTCCCGGCTCCTGAAGGTAGCCGGGAGCCAGGAGGTGTTACCGGGGACCGCTGTGAGCGGTCCCCGGGCCCGCGATCGCCGCTATCGATTAGATAGCGGCGATCGCGAAAAAGTTGAAAATGTAAAAAAAACGTAAGGTTTCACCTCCCCTCATGGATCCGATCCATGAGGGGAGGTGAAAATACTCACCCCCGGTCCTCTGCGATGTCCCGATGTCCCGGGACCGAAATCCCGGTCTGCGCATGCGCGCCCGATGATTGACATCGGGCGCGTGCACAGAGGGGCTCGAGCCCCGGGAAATTCAAAATCCCTCTGCTCTTGGCTGCCATGTGTAGCCAAGAGCAGAGGGATGTCACTGGGGACATGATCACTGTTATCCAATGGATGACAGTGATCATGTAAAGTAAAAAAAAAAGTGCAAAAAGTTAAAAAATAAAAATAAAAAAAGGGGAAAAAAGTGCAAAAAGTTAAATAAAAAAAGTTTAAAAAAGTTGAAAATACTTGCGTTTCATCTCCCCCCATGGATCATATCCGTGAGGGAGGATGAAATGACGTACCTAAGGCCCGCGGATTTATCCGCGGACCTTACCCCAGCTTCTGCGCACGCGCCCGTCGCCAATATGGCAGGTGCATGCGCAAAAGCCGTGGTAATTTAAAATCTCCCTGCTCCTGGCTACAAAACTTAGCCGAGAGCCTGGAGATTTCACGGGGGGCCGCGGTGAGTGGTTCCTGATCACGTGTTCGCCGTTATCCAATGGATAATGGCGATCACGTAAAAGTAAAAAAAAGGTGAAGGTTCATCTCCCCTCACTGATGCGATCGGTGAGAGGAGATGAAACTTTTTGCCGGAGGCCTCCGTATTTGCGCCCCAACACAATCTTCTTCCGTGAACTTTCCCGGATTCTGCGCATGCGACCGCCGGCAAAACATCGGACACATGCGCAGGAGTCGGGGAGCCCAGGAAATTTAAAATCTCCTTGCTCCCAGCGACCAACGGTCCCCGAGAGCCAGAGCAGTGACGGGTGGCCTCGTTGGGCGGTCCCCGGTCACGTGAAAAAAAGGTAGCGATCTACCTTAGGTCGGTCTCACATGACCGGATAGGAATTACGGATTCCGCATGCTTCTGATCCGCGGTAATACGCAGATCAATCGCATTGGATTACCCAATTCCGCTCACAGTGGGTCGGAATTGCGTAATCCACTCGCAGAAAAGAGAACGCAGCAGGTTCTATTTTACCGCGGATATCCGCAACATAGAGGCCATTGTGCTCCATGGTCGCGGATATACCCGCAGCCCATACGCAACTACCTTGTATACGGGCTGCGGGTACCCGCGTCATCGCTAAGCGACGGTGAGGAAAATACAAACAAAAAAATATATATATACTGCGTATGACCGCCTGTGTGAGTAGGCAGTTATGCGCAGTACATTACGCAGCCGTACGCAGGGACACAGCCGGGCTCACAGCTGGGATCCTCTGCGGGCCTCCGCAAGCAGATTCCACCTACAGCCATGTGAGCCCGGCGTTATTCAGACCGCTACCTGTGATACGTATTTTACAAGAAGCCCCGGGAACGTTCGCCTTCCTGCAGTTCCAGGAGCACCTTGTTGAGCGCCTTCTGTGTGAGACCGCCGCATCTCATTAAGCTTACGGAGACTCACAGAGCGTCACTTTTTACACCCCATACCCGCTACTGAGGTCAAAAAATACCCCCAAAAAGCATGAGAGGAGGGGGATACCCGGTTTTATAGCCCCATGTACCCATCCCAACCAGCCTCCGTAATTACCCTTGTCTTTGGAAATATTACACAGTTCACATTATTACTTTTATCTAAGATTTGGGTAACGCCGAAAAGGGCGGAGCGGTAGGGGTGGGTGTGTGTGTGTGTGTGGGGGATATTTTTTTAAGGTGTCAATTTTTATTCCGTACAAGTGGGCAATGGGGCCTGGAATGTATTCAGTTGTGCCCTGCAATCCAACGGGTGTTCCCTCCATTATAGGCCTTGCCATGTTTCCTGTAAGTAGATTAGGGCCACAATTGGTATGTTTCTGAACACGGGACAAACGGGGGTATGCATTTTGGGGTGAATGTCTTCATTCCTATGTACACTGTACAAAAAAAAACTGTTTTTAAATTGACAAAATTGCCAAAAAAATGAAAATCGTAATTTTTTCCTTCCGCTTTGCTTAGATTTATTCAAATACTGTGGGGTCAAAATACGCAATACACCCCTAGATGAATTCATTAAGGGGTCTAGTTTTTAAAATGGGGTCATTTGTGGGGAGGTTTTATCGTTTTGGACGCTCAATGGCTCTATAAGTGGGCAATGGGGCCTGGAATTTATACCGTTGTACCCTGAAATCCAACGGGGGCTCCATCCATTATAGGCCTAGCCATGTGTCCTTTAAGTAGATTAGGGTTACAAGGGTTATGGTTCTGAACACGGGACAAACGGGGGTATCCATTTTGGGGTGAAAGTCTTCATTCCTATGTGTGCTATACAAAAAAAACTGTTTTTAAATTGATACAACTGCCGAAATAATGAAAATTGTAATTTTTCTCCTACTGCTTTGCTTAGATTTATTCAAAAATTGTAGTGTAAAAATACACAGTACACCCCTAGATAAATTCGTTAGGGGGTCTAGTTTTCAAAATGGGGTCATTTGTGGGGGCTCTCTGTCGTTTTGGCCGCTCAAGGGCTCTACAAGTAGGCAATGGGGCCTAAATCACCTTCATGCTAAATTTCTGTTCTGAAAGCCACCGATTACTCCTTTCATTTTGGGCCCCGTTGTGCATCCAGACAAAAGATTAGGGCCACAATAGGTATGTTTCTGAACACGGGACAAACTGGGGTATCTATTTTGGGGTGCAAGTCTTCATTCATGTGTGTGCTGTACAAAAAAAGCTGTTTTTAAAATGACAGAATTGACAAAAAAACGAAAATCACAATTTTTTCCTTTTGCTTTTGCTTGAATTCATTCAAAAACTGTGGGGTCAAAATGGGCAGTACACCCCTAGATAAATTCGTTAAGGGGTCTAGTTTTCAAAATGGGGTTACTTGTGGGGGGTTCTCTTTGATTTGGGCCGCTCAAGAGCTCTACAAATGTGCTATGGGGCCTAAAACGCCTTCAAGGAAAATTTATGTTCTGAAAACCACCGACTACTCCTTTGGTTTTGGTCCCCGTTGTGCATCCAGACATAAGATTAGGGCCACAATGGGTATGTCTCTGAACACGGGAGAAACAGGGGTATCCATTTTGGGGTGCAAGGCTCCATTCATGTGTGTGCTGTACAAAAAAAGCTGTTTTTAAAATGACAGAATTGACAAAAAAACGAAAATCACAATTTTTTCCTTTTGCTTTTGCTTGAATTCATTCAAAAACTGTGGGGTCAAAAAGGGCAGTACACCCCTAGATAAATTCGTTAAGGGGTCTAGTTTTCAAAATGGGGTCACTGGTGGGGGCTTTCTTTGGTTTTGGCCGCTCAAGAGCTCTATGGGGCCTAAAACGCCTTCAAGCAAAATTTATGTTCTGAAAGACACCGACTACTCCTTTCATTTTGGGTCCCGTTGTGCATCCAGACATAAGATTAGGGCCACAATGGGTATGTTTCTGAACACGGGAGAAACGGGGGTATCCATTTTGGTGTGTAAATCCTCATTTTCATGGGCTCTATAGGAAAAAAATATGTCTTTAAAATGACATATTTGCAAAAATATGAAATTTTATTTTTTCTCCTCTAAATTGAATTAATTCCTGAAAAAAACTGGTGGGGTCAAAATACTCATGACACCCCTCAGTGAATACATTAAGGGGTGTAGTTTTTAAAATGGGGTCATTTGAGGGGGTATCTATTATTCTGACACTTATGAGCCTTTGCAAACTTGGTTTGGTGCAGGAAAGCAAAGTGTTCCTCAAAATGCTGAAAAGTAATGTTAAATTTGTATGTCCTCTAAATGGTTAAAAAAAAACACAAAAGTTTTTCAAGTGTGCATTCAGAATAAAGTAAACAGATGGAAATATATATCTTATCAAAAATTTGTACAGTATGTTTGGACATATTTGAGGTATTACGGTTGAAAATGTGAAAAAATGACAATTTTTTCAAAATTTTTCCAATATTGGTACTTTTAATAAATATACACAAATTATATCGGTCTCTTTTTACAACCTAAATGAAGTACAACATGTGGCGAAAAAACAATGTCAGAATCACTTGGATATGTAAAGCCTTTATGGAGTTATGCTACGTTGAACGACGCATGTCAGATTTCCAAAATTTGGCTCCGTCACTAAGGCGCAAACAGGCTTCGTCACTAAGGGGTTAATCACTTTGTTGGGTTTTTTGGGAAGCAAAATGCAAATTTTTAGCATGTTGCCTCAGGTTTTTAGCATTTTTTTACGCTTTTTGCTGTGCAGGATAAAAAGCGTGTTTGATTTATTGTACGGCTCTTTACGGACACGACGATACCAAATATGCGCTTCTTTGTTTTTTTTTTTATTTTGTTTATGCGAATATGAGAAAGCATAAAAAAGGGCTTTTTTTAACATTTTTAATTTTTGTACATTATTTTGATTTTTTTTTACACCATCTGTGTCCCTCTGAGGGACAACCACCATGCCACCGATGATCGCTACGATAAGGCATATACAGCGATCACAGGCTCTGACAATACAAGACGCCGATATGTGGCGTCCTGTTGCCATAGTAACCAGCCGGGCTCTCTGCGATAACATTGCGAGAGCCTGCTCAAGTCACAGAGGGAGCGTGCTCCCTCTGTGAACCCTTTCTCTGCCATGATCTACTTAGATCGGGACAGATAAGGGGTTAACAGCGGGGGGCGCATCTCTGATGCACCCCCGCTGTTGCAGTGGGAGGCCGGCTATCAGTGACAGCCGACTCCTGCTGCCGGATAGCGCGAGATCTGTCATGATCTCATGCTATCCCTATGATGTAAGGGTACATCATTTTGCGGGAAGTACCCTGCTCCCATGACGTACCCTTACGTCATGGGCTCCCATGACGTACCCTTACGTCATGGGGAGGAAAGGGGTTAAAGCAGAGGCGTAACTTGAAGCTCCCGGGCCCCAATGCAAAACCTGGAACGGGGCCCCCAACTATAATGCTTTATTCATAGTACTGGGCTCCATATATGGAGAAGAGAGGCCTTATGGGCCCCCCAAGGCTCCTGGGGCCGGGTGCAACCGCATCCCCTGCATCCCCTATAGTTACGCCCCTGGGTTAAAGCAATACCTAATATGTGTTCTTTTTGTTTGACACAATAAAGCTTTTTTTGTATTTCTTCCTTCTAAATATTTTTGCAAGCTGTTTAAACTTTTTATTTGAGTCCCACTTGGCAATTTGAAATTCTGCAAAGTTCTTTATATAATATACTGCAGTATTTCTGCATTACGGTGTATTATGCCTGTCAGTATAATGCAAACAGGTATCCTCCAAGGTCCTGCTTCTGGCAGGAGTTAATAGGTATATGAAGATGGCAGACCTGGGGACCATCATTAGTCCTCTAGCTGCCATGACAACTCATTAAGCATCTAATTCACTACAGTTGTAAGGGAAGGGCGACGGGTCTATGTACCATTATTGTACAGGAGCTCTGGACTGGCGTCATACACCCACAAACTCTTGCTTTACCTGGTTCTGCTTGTCTAGTTTATGAACTAGGTGACGAGTTGAACACATTTAGGTCACATTTATGCAAGAATTCAGACCATTCTTCAGGGTAACAAAGCCCCACTATACTGTATGTAAGAGAACCACATCCTCCTGGGCTCCAGGAAAACCAAGAAGACGTGAAAGAGAACCTTGTAACAACTCAGTACGCTCGAGCAGGTCCTATGCATGCAGGATTAATCCAGAACTAATATGACAAATTACGTCTCGCTCTGACAGATGATCATTTGTACAGGAGGCTCCCCTGTGGAATGACGCAGACGGTTGTGGCTGAACAATTAAGTCTCCGGGATGATTTAGTGAATCCGGCACTGAGCAGGCGGTTGGACCTGATGACCCCGGAGGTCCCTTCCAACTCCACCATTATATGAACTCTCATTTTTCACAACAGAAGCACGCAACGTTTGAGCTAACCTTATCCTGAGCCTGGGACCTCGGGATATGGGACCTCGGGATATGGGACCTCGAGATATGGGACCTCGAGATATGGGACCTCGGGATATGGGACCTCGGGATATGGGACCTCGGGATATGGGACCTCGGGATATGGGACCTCGGGATATGCCACAAACATTCTGTGCTCTGTATAGTAATGTCGTGTTTAAGATCAGAAAAATGGTACATTGGACTCCTAGATGTCTCCTTAGCATACAGAGCTGAGGACATTCTCATGGTTACTGCCAAGGAGTGAAAAGGGAGATAAGACCTGAGGTTGGTTTGCTACTGGGTGGCAAAAACCTGGAATTAGACCAACAGATTTTTGCATTGACTTATTCAATGCACTAGACCAGTGTTCCCCAACTCCCGTCCTTACGCCCCCCCAGCAGGTCATGTTGTCAGGATGTCCTCAGTATTGCACAGGTGATGTAATTATTGTCGGTCCTCAGACATTGCCACAGGTGTTCTTGCTATAGGATATCCTGAAAACATGACCTGTTGGAGTGCCTTGTGGACTGGAGTTGGGAAACACTGCACTAGATGAACAAGAATGTTGGCACCAACCTCTGCAGACCTTCTTACTTACCTTCGACAACTAAGGGTCCTTTTACATAGGACGATTGCCGGGCACAGAAGCTGTGGTTGTATACAGGAGCGATCATCGTTCAGTGAATGAAGTCGGAGCGGTACAGAGATCTCTTGCAGCCGCCTGCCTCCAATCACAATAAAGAGGCAGTCGTTCATAGATGAGCGACTGCCTGTTTACACAAGCCGATCATTGTGGACTTTTATGGCCGCACGATCCAAGCGATGAACAATAATTTGTTTGCTTAAGGCCCCCTGCACATGGGCAGAAATTCTGCAGTGGGATTTCCCGCAGAATTTCCGCCCATGGAAGCTGCCATATGATTGCGTTAGAAAACGCAATCCTAGGCAGACGGCCGCGATTTGTCCGCGTGAAATCACGCGCGGTAAACAAATGGCGGCATGTTCTATGTCTGGCAGCCAGTACATCACAGAGCTGGAGCCGCGGGAGGGGTGAGTATCGCGCTGGTCCCTGCAGGGGCAAGGGGTCGGGTCCCGCTGCGAGAATCCTCCAGCCCGGCCGTCTGCAGGCAGCCTATCCCTCAGATTGTGCAGATATTTACACTGAACAATTGGTTTAGATCCCCATGATATGAACAATAATTGTTCTGTATAAAAGGGTCCTAAGGATGTTAGTATAAAGCCCTTCACTACCCTAGACCCCGGGGATAATAGATAATAAAACGTCCTTGAGTAACCTTCAGAAAGCCACCCCCTCCAATCACACACCATTTTGTACCCCCCTATTCTTTGGTGGTATGCATGCTACCCTTGAGTGGTAGGACCAAGCAGATACCTGCAGCTAGGAGTTATGGGGATAGTAGGACCGATGGGGTGGGGGGAGCAGCACATTTTTTACTGTAACCTGAAATAACCCTTTAAGCTTCTCAGGCTATAGGCATAAGATAAAAAGCTTCATGATCACCAACTTATCTCCCACAACATAAGCTGAGAGACATTTACATTTGCAAGCCGGATTTCATATTTCATGGTTGCTTTAGAAAACAACTCGTCTCCTTTCAGGTCACGGTCTAAGCAGATTTCCTGAGCTCGGGGTTCTCTGGAGCTTTTATCAGCGTATAACCACAAACTCATGAGTTCTGATTTAAAAGTTGCGTGACATCTGCAATCAGCGCACCGATAACTGGCATGAAGTTGCGTGACATCTGCGATCAGCGCACCGATAACTGGCATGAAGTTGCGTGACATCTGCAATCAGCGCACCGATAACTGGCGTGATCATATGCTTCTTTAAGGTCTTACAGAACCTCCAATGTCAGCGGGTTCATGTCGATGCATCTGTCTTGGCTATACAAAACTGGTTGTATATGTAAACTATGTGCATGTATGGTCTCACCTGACTCCACACTGACATAGTAGAGGACTCACTACACATCCTGCTCATGTCAAAAGGATGCCTCGAGCACCATGTGGATAGAGCCCAGAAAGGATGTCATGGGTGGTGGCATAGCGACACAGAATTCGGGGTACGATGGAGCAGATGGAGTAACCAATATGTACAGTATTTATTGAAACACACAATGAAACAGGAATAAACATGCCCTTGCAATGTCCCTTTAAGGCATGCTCCATTATTAAGACGACCTCTGCCTCTCTGCCTTGCTTCCAATTAACTCAGTCCATAAACTAAGGGTTGAGCACCAGAAACTTGCCAAATGTTCAGTGTTCTTAGTACAAGAAACTAAGTGATGTGATAGCTAGGCCGCTATATCTAATATTTGTGGAGTTGTACCATTGGATTGGCAAATGTGGTTCCAATTTACAAAAAAGGGGTCCAAAAGTGAGCCTGGTAACTACAGGCCAGTAAGTCTCACTTCGGTGACTGGAAAAATATTCGAGGGGTTTCTGGGAATAAAATGAACCCCTCACAAAATATCTTATACCTAATGCAGGAAGAAGTGCGGAACTGATTAAAGAAGATTAAAATCGATAAATCGCCAGGCCCAGATGGAATACACCCACGATACTAAAGGAACTAAGTGATGTAATAGCTAGGCCTCTATATCTAATATTTGTGGATACTATCAAGACCGGTGTAGTACCATTGGATTGGCGCATTGCCAATGTGGTTCCAATTTACAAAAAGGGGTCCAAAAGTGAGCCTGGTAACTACAGGCCGGTAAGTCTCACTTCGGTGACTGGAAAAATATTCGAGGGGTTTCTGGGAGACGCCATCCTAGAATACCTCAAGGAGAACAACGGAATAACTCCTCACCAGCACGGGTTCATGAAGGGTCGCTCATGTCAGACCAATCTGATCAGCTCCTACGATGAAGTAAGCTGTAGGCTGGACCTGGGAGAGTCTATTGATCTCGTATATCTGGACTTCTCTAAAGCCTTTGACACCGTGCCGCATAATAGGCTGATATATAAAATGAGAAGCTCGGATTGGTTGAAAACGTGTGTATCTGGGTAAAGAACTGGCTCAGAGATAGAAAGCAGAGGGTGGTAATAAATAGTTTATACTCTGATTGGGCCACCGTCACTAGTGGGGGCCACAGGGTTCAGTATTAGGCCCCATTCTGTTCAATATAGTTATCAATGACCTGATAGAGGGGCTGCACAGCAAAATATCAATATTTGCAGATGACACAAAATTATACAATATAACCAATACAACGGAGGACAATGTGCGGCTACAAACGGAACGAGATAAGCCGGGGGCTTGGGGGGGGGGGGGGGAATGGGAAATGAAGTTCAATGTGGATAAATGTAAGGTTCTGCACATGGGCAGGAGAAACGGATGTCACCAATGTACACTAAATGGGGTACTGCTAGGGAAAAGCCTTGGGGGTCTTAGTGGATAGTAGACTAAACTGGAGTAACCAATGCCAGTCAGCTACTGCAAAAGCTAATAAAGTCTTGGAGGTGCAGTAAAAGAGGTATAGGGGTGAGGGACGAGAACATTATCCTCCCACTATATAAGGCACTTGTCAGGCCCCACATGGAATACTGTGTACAGTTCTGGTCACCGGTGCTCAGGAAAGATGTTACAGTGCTGGAGGGGTTCAAAGAAGGGCAACTAAACTAATACATGGAATGAGGGGACTGGAATACCCAGAGAGGCACCAAAACTGGGATTATTCACCCCGGAAAAAAGACGGCTAAGGGGCGACCAAATAACTCTGTATAAATCCATGAGGGGACAATACAAGGATCTCTGCCAGGATCTGTTTATACCCAGGACTGCGGCGGTAACAAGAGGGCATCCGCTACGTCTAGAAGAAAGCAGGTTTCATCACCAACACAGAAGGGGGTTCTTTACTGTAAGAGCAGTGAGACTGTGGAACTCTCTGCCTGAGGACGTGGTGATGGCAGGATCCATAGAGGTATTTAAAAGGGGACTTGATGTCTTTCTAGAGGGGAAGGATATTACAGGATATAAATCTTAGGTTATGTGTCAATCCGGGTATACAGGCAGGAAGGAACTACTAGGGGTTGGTCCAGGGAACAGTCTGATTGCCATTAGGGAGTCGGGAAGGAATTTTCCCCCAAAAGGGCTAATTGGCTCCTGCGTCTTGGGGTTTTTTGCCTTCCTCTGGATCAACAACATAGGAGGATTAATAGGCTGAACTAGATGGACATTGTCTTCATTCGGCCTTACATACTATGTTACTATCTCCTACAGCTGATGAACTGTCCTTTACCATTTCTTTGGTGTGCACACCTAGCAGTTTTACTGAGGCCAACCTCACTTACAAGACATTGCCAACAAACACTCAGCTTCTTTTTCAGTCCTTTGTACAGTCCAAGTCTGGTCTCCTGATCTCCTGGATGAAGCAATCTCACTCCAGTGTCCTCTCTGCCAGCAGCCTCTTGTCCTCCATTCTTGCATCTCCTTTACCCTCAGTCATGCAACAGCTCCTCTCATGTCTCTTAGCGCCCCTGGTCCACAGCAAAAAAAATGTCCTTTATACTGCTGTATCCATTCAGAAAGTGTCCCTTTCAGCATGCTCAATTCTACTGCACCAAAACTGGGCACACATGGTAATTTTGGTGCAATTTTTGGTGCACCTGCCCAGTCCATCTACCTAGCAACTTAATCCTTTAGGGTACATCCCTCACAAAAAAGATGATCAATTATCCACGGGTAACAACTGCTTGAATTTAAAGGGCTTCAAATGATCCAATAATAATGTCACCGACACCAGGGACATGTGACCTCTGCAGCAAATCACCGTCTCACTTCAAGTGATTAGCTGCAGCAGTTATATGTCCCTGGTGGTGGGGGTTCAGACAAGGTGAGTAGTGGCTTCTTTTATTTTCTTTTACAGCCTGATGAGCAGCTCTGCAAAACTTGTCTGTCTCCCGAATCACCCCTTTAAACCCCTGTGATTGTCTTGCTTTTAAAGGGGAAGCAGTTGAGAAACCTCGTCCTTCAAGCCACTTGCCAAGCTTCCACATTTATGAGGACATCTAGTTCAGCTGACAGATCTCTGCCTTCATCTTAATGTAACTGGATACCGCTACATTGTAACTCCCAAGTTTGACAGGCTGAAGGAGTAAGAGGTGTTGGTACCCAAACCCCGCAGTCTCTCTGTTCGCCGCTCGGAAAGTCTCTGGTCAATTCGGATACACAGCTGAATGAAATCTTCAGGTGATCAGGGGTCAGGAACTAATATTGTGTAGGACTTCCTCTGGCCCCCCGAAGTTCAGTAACTCAGTATGACATATTCCCCAAATCAACCAAAGACATCTGGAGGGATATTGAGCTATGCGGTCTGGATAGCCCAGCAGCTCAGTGACTTGTAGGTGCAGGATCTTGGGTGCGCCACATAACATAATGTCCGGTGAACATGCAGCCACATCATTCATAGGAACGCTCCAGAATGCTCCTTGATCCAATTCTGTACAACTGGGGCCTGTTGGGAAAGCTAGCAGGCCACTTCACGGCTCCTGGTTATACCGCTAGTCCCTATACTAACCAGGAGTCCAGCAGAACCGGACACCGTTCACACAGAACGCTGCAACTGGACAGGACACAGAACGCAGGTCACACAGCAAGCTAACACAAAACTGACAGAATATAAACGAACAAACGGACATGAACCAGCAAGACACAGATCACACAGCAAGCTTGCATAAGGAACAGGACAGAACAGAGCACAGATCACACAGCAAGCTGCAACAGACAAGGATTCATGACTGCTCACCCTGAACACCAGACAGAGACTGACCAGGAGCTGGGTTTATATGGGAGCACAAACTCAGGAGATTGGCTAGCAGGAAGTACCACACCCAGCCAGCTCAATCAATTAACCCTGTGAGGTCTGTGCTGCTAGGAAGCTTAGAACTACAGATCCCAGCAGCACACAAAACAATCGCACTCGTCTGTGTGAATACACCCATAATAGTTGTGCTGCTGTAGCAGGGGCTGTAAGTGTGCAACTACGATTTTAGGTCAGGAACGCTATCTTTTCTTCTTAAGGAGAGCACCTAGGTGAGTAAGGAGACATAAGACTATTCATGCTCTTCTGGGTAATATGCAAATAAGGGAGATGGAACAATACCTCTATAGCACCACCTATTGGAAGGCAGCATGCTTGCAAGTCAATATTAGACTCTTTATACAAGCCTTGTAGCAATGACTGGGAATTGGACACACTTGCTGCACGCTCAGCAAGCCCCCGTGTTCCACACCTTAAGAACATTTATTTTCTCCAAGACACAGAAGTCAATCTTTAGAAACAAACTCAGTTTACACGCATCTTCACAGAACTGCATGTCCATTACCAGATGTGTATATAGGTTTATAGAGGGCACCTAACTGGAAATAGACATCTTATGGCTGAGTACAATGATTGCCATTTCGAACACATTGAAATAGGATTACCGAGATGTGAGACCCCTTTCCTGCTCATCGTGTGCCCGCCCAGCAGGGAGGATCACAATGGCTTCTCCTATTGTCTAAACTCTTCAGATTCCGTTAGTTACTGCAGGTTCTGCGAGTTTTTCCTATAGATGTCAATCATGTCAGCGTCTCAGCGAATCCCCAATCTGTTATTTAGCGCCGATGCTTTAGTTACAAACATGAGATACAATGTTGGTAAAAAGTCACTGAGTGACACAAAGTTGCATGAAGGTGTTGATGGTGGTAGGTAGTACATTCTACGTTGGGTCTTCGGGAAACATGTTTTGCTAGAGGATAAAGTGACTTTTAAGGTGTTACCTCTTGTCATTTTGCAGGTTACCCCTTCTCACACTTTACGTACATCAGGATCTAAAATAGCTTGAGCACCTTAAAGGGAATGTGTAGTGACTAAAGGACCTTCCTACAAATCTAGTTTGTGTTCAACATATTTTTTTAGGAATTTTTAGTGATTTATTTATTTTAGATGTCACAAGTGTGACAGTGCAGTAGCAAGAGTGGCCTGTAGGGGGCCTCTGAGCAGTCACTGCAAGGGTGGGGCTATACAGTTTAAATTTCCCCTACCTCACAAGCTCAGGGTCCTTGAAGCCTGTGGAGCTTAGGTCCATGGAGGCCTGTGGGGCCTGAGGTCTATGTAGACCTGGTGCTGGTCTGTGAGGGACCCGGAAGCACAGAGCGGACAGGGGGTAGTCGGCCCCTCGCTCATCGCCTGTCGGGGCGAAGTCACCTTCCTGGAAGGCCCGCTGGAAGTAGCAGTGTGCGTTGCTGTGAGCACTGTGGTGGACAACAGTGTGCGGTTGCATCTTGCATGTTATATGCTGGACTGTTTGTAAACTGAATACCTATGCTGAAATAAACGCTGGAGGAACCGGCATTTGGACTTTACCCTGTTTCTGGACATCGTTGGGGTGCTGCCACCCCGGGCAGCACCCCAACGATGCAGCAGATCCCGGGCAAGTAACGCCAACTTGCCACACAAGCTATATTAAAATAATACCAACATCTTACAGTTCTTGCACTGACTTGCCTAATAATAATGTGACACCGTGTTCTGCAGAGACAACTTTTCAGCAGTCATCTCATACTATCACAGGAAGGAATACAATGAAAGGTAACGCCTACTTAAAGAGAGCACTGGATCCACCAGGCACAATCTGTGATGGTCACAACTCACCTCCTCCCCCTTCCTGCACAGGTTACAGATCATGTCAACAATACTCCACCATAGAAGTTAACGAGTCCCCTCCTGTCCATTGTGCCTACACCCTGTAAGGCTGCTGTAAAGCGTATATCTAAATGCTGTTAACTGCAGCTCAGACAAGATGGCCGCCCCCAGAGTCATGTATAATAAATGGAAGTAAACACGACAATCAGAAAATGACAACTGATAGTGACACGGTCTCCATTTTTCTATCTGGTTTTAATTATTAAAAAGGTGATACATTCCTTCTAAAGTAATATTATGGTCAAAGTGATCGGGCAGCCACGGTAGTGTGACAATGTTGGGGGGCTCCTGTGACCCCCTTGTGTGTGCGGCCGAGCATTATCCATGATAGCCATGAGAGGAACACATGTGGCTGCAGGACGTCCTGAACATATCGCTGTCATTGTCCCTCATACTACTACTAGGGGGGACCGACTGTTGTGTGCGATGGCCCCCAGACGTGCCACTCTACAGCAAAGGCAGGATTGAGGCGTCACCCCGAGGTCTGCAAACATGAACATGGCCGTCCTCAGCGCCCAAACTAAACCTGGACTCATCGCTGAAGACACCCGGTTCCACTCCATAGCAGTAAAAGACAGTACATGTAATGGGCACCGTGACACCAGATGTCCTTTAGTCAAGCACCAGGAAATGGTTTTGACAGACACAGGGGCCCGAAACAAGAGGGCCACCTGTCTCTGGTTGGCGAACAGCAAAACAGTTGGAGCTGCTTGTGCGACACTCCTCTCTACTGGTGGTCTGTCGGGGGGTCCTGAGCCCGGTCACCTTGTGTGCCCCCATCCACTGGTCCCAACGCCCCCTAACAGTCTGGTCAGACGCTCCTCTCTACTGGTGGTATGTAGGGCGTCCTGAGCCCGGTCACCTTGTGTGCCCCCATCCACTGGTCCCAACACCCCCTAACAGTCTGGTCAGACGCTCCTCTCTACTGGTGGTCTGTCGGGGGGTCCTGAGCCCAGTGACCTTGTATGCCCCCATCCACTGGTCCCAACACCCCCTAACAGTCTGGTCAGACGCTCCTCTCTACTGGTGGTCTATAGGGGGGTCCTGAGCCCAGTCACCTTGTGTGCCCCCATCCACTGGTCCCAACACCCCCTAACAGTCTGGTCAGATGCTTCTCTCTACTGGTGGTCTGTCGGGGGGTCCTGAGCCCGGTCACCTTGTGTGCCCCATTCACTGGTCCCAACACCCCAAACAGTCTGGGCAGACGCTCCTCTCTACTGGTGGTCTGTAGGGGGCGTCCTGAGCCCGGTCACCTTGTGTGCCCCATTCACTGGTCCCAACACCCCAAACAGTCTGGGCAGACGCTCCTCTCTACTGGTGGTCTGTAGGGGGTGTCCTGAGCCCGGTCACCTTGTGTGCCCCATCCTCTGGTCCCAACACCCCCTAACAGTCTGGTCAGACGCTCCTCTCTACTGGTGGTCTGTAGGGGGCGTCCTGAGCCCAGTCACCTTGTGTGCCCCATTCACTGGTCCCAACACCCCAAACAGTCTGGGCAGACGCTCCTCTCTACTGGTGGTCTGTAGGGGGCGTCCTGAGCCCGGTCACCTTGTGTGCCCCATCCTCTGGTCCCAACACCCCCTAACAGTCTGGTCAGAGGCTCCTCTCTACTGGTGGTCTATAGGGGGGTCCTGAGCCCGGTCACCTTGTGTGCCCCATTCACTGGTCCCAACACCCCAAACAGTCTGGTCAGACGCTCCTCTCTACTGGTGGTCTGTAGGGGGCGTCCTGAGCCCGATCACCTTGTGTGCCCCATCCTCTGGTCCCAACACCCCCTAACAGTCTGGTCAGACGCTCCTCTCTACTGGTGGTCTCTTGGGGGTCCTGAGCCCGGTCACCTTGTGTGCCCCATCCACTGGTCCCAACACCCCCTAACAGTTTGGTCAGACGCTCCTCTCTACTGGTGGTCTGTAGGGGCCGTCCTGAGCCCGGTCACCTTGTGTGCCCCATCCTCTGGTCCCAACACCCCCTAACAGTCTGGTCAGACGCTCCTCTCTATTGGTGGTCTGTAGGGGGCGTCCTGAGCTCGGTCACCTTGTGTGCCCCCATCCACTGGTCCCAACACCTCCTAACAGTCTGGTCAGACGCTCCTCTCTATTGGTGGTCTGTAGGGGGCGTCCTGAGCTCGGTCACCTTGTGTGCCCCCATCCTCTGGTCCCAACACCCCCTAACAGTCTGGTCAGACGCTCCTCTCTATTGGTGGTCTGTAGGGGGCGTCCTGAGCTCGGTCACCTTGTGTGCCCCCATCCACTGGTCCCAACATCTCCTAACAGTCTGGTCAGAACGGCCGCTGGGGGACAATTCATCGATACGACCATCCAGCTTCTCACATCCCAATACGGCGCCCCTCTCAGACTCTTCTAGGGCCCCCGGTGACAGGGCCGTTAGTTTGGGGCCCCCGGTGACAGGGCCGTTAGTTTGGGGTCCCCGGTGACAGGGCCGTTAGTTTGGGGCCCCCGTTGACAGGGCTGTTAGTTTGGGGCCCCCGGTGACAGGGCCGTTAGTTTGGGGCCCCCGGTGACAGGGCCGTTAGTTTGGGGTCCCCGGTGACAGGGCCGTTAGTTTGGGGCCCCCGTTGACAGGGCTGTTAGTTTGGGGCCCCCGGTGACAGGGCCGTTAGTTTGGGGCCCCCGGTGACAGGGCCGTTAGTTTGGGGCCCCCGGTGACAGGGCCGTTAGTTTGGGGCCCCCGGTGACAGGGCCGTTAGTTTGGGGCCCCCGGTGACAGGGCCGTTAGTTTGGGGCCCCCGGGGACAGGGCCGTTAGTTTGGGGCCCCCGGTGACAGGGCCGTTAGTTTGGGGCCCCCGGTGACATGGCCGTTAGTTTGGGGCCCCCGGTGACAGGGCCGTTAGTTTGGGGCCCCCGGTGACAGGGCCGTTAGTTTGTATATCCGCCTTAGATGTAACGACACGGCTTCTTCTAAGGGATTATTTAGACAGTAAATTAGAAAGTAGAACTTTTACAAAATAAACAAGCCTTCCGATGGCGGCCGGCAGAGGAGAACGTGTGATGTGTCTGGGGTGCGTTACCACGGGCGAATCATGACGAACACTGTGTGACCTTATGGCGGCGGCGGCCAGATAACAAGAAAAAGCGTCGCTGCTGCTACAAAATAACGGAAACACAGCTGCGGTATCACCGCCGGTCTGTAGTGCTGACACCGAGATGAGGAGGCGGAGCCATGGCTGTAACACATACTGCACACTGCGGCCGGCCCCCTCACCCAGCTCGCTGAGGCCTACAGACACAACAAGAGCGGCCTCCCGCCTCACAACACCTGCCTTCTTCTGGAAGATTCCATTCTCCTTCCTGGGGTGAACGTGGAACAGACCATTCATCAGAGCGGTGTATTTCTTATTAAATAGCGTTCTAATAAATCACGTGGCATTGTGATATATCATGTAGCGCTACAACATCACGCAGCTTCGTCGTGTTTACTGTATTTTGTTCTCTGAGGTGTTAACGCGGGGTGTGGAATGGTACGGTCCTAGTTCTCCCCGTTCTGCAGTATGGTACAGTCCTGATGATGACTCAGCGGGGTGAGCGGAGCTAGCCGTTATTAGGAGCCTGCAGCCGTTCGGTGCGCACTGACTGACAGGTGCGAGAGACGCCATGCCTGGAGCCGGGAGAGCCGAGGTCCTCGTCGTGTACTGGTGAGGGCGGTGTGGGGTCTGTCCTCCAGGGGGCGGTGTGGGGTCCAGCTTCTCTCCTGCTACTTTTGTTGTCTTTTCTCCCTTAGCTGAAGCTTCATTGCCCCCCTTCTCCCCCCCCCCCCTTCCTTATACTAATTTCTTTAGTCCCTGCAGAGGACTTTAAGATGCGACTGTGCACAGATATATATATATACTGCATTATGTGCCCGCGGCCGTTGTGGAGTATCGCCAGTGATGTTCCGCCGATGGGGGGCGCTGTTGCTTCTCTGCGGTGATCTGACCGAGGCTCCCCGTGGAGGATTGTGACATGCCGCCACTTACATCCCGTGAGCAGAGATCGCTATGACTCCTCCCACCACGGCTGCGCTTTCTGTAGCAATGCTATGGGAAGTATCCACTGTGTTGCCAGATCATCGCCGTGGGTAACGCATTGAACTGTCGCCCGCGGCAGGAGGCCTGAGATGACCACCTTTTGCCATAAGTTGATACCTTAAAGGGGTTGTCCCGTGGCAGCAAGTGGGTCTATACACTTCTGTATGGCCATAATAATGCACTTTGTAATGTACATCGTGCATTAATTATGAGCCATACAGAAGTGTATAGACCCACTTGCTGCTGTGAGACAACCCCTTTAAACCCTTCCTGGCCCCGGTCATCTCTGCCCCATAAGGTGTTCAGCCCCCCAGTCGTCTCTGCCCCGTCTGATGTCCATGACTGACGCTGTGTGCAGCCCCCCATCTACCTGCCTCCTCACTGCCGGTGGGCTGCACACAACACTCTGTAGGCTACAGTTTATAAAGGCCTCTCCTTAAAGGGGCGTCTCCATCCCAGCCGGACATGGCTATGGTGGGCCGGCTTGTGTTCCTAACAGTTGCCAGAAACGTCTGTCCGGCTAACTTCTAAGGGCTCGTGTCCACGGCCGCGTATTACGCATGCATTGTACGATGCGCTGTGAGTCAATGGCCTTCCATTGATACATGCGCACACGGGAAATAGACCGCAGCACGCTCCTTCTCTGCGTATTGCGCAGCCTCGCCCTATACATCTGTATGACCTGCTGTCCGTACACCATAAAGGCACAACTGCCAGGACCCCCCCCCCCACGTGGCACAGACATTGTATCGCACAGCCTAGGGCTGTTACATTGTATAAGCTTGTGTCTACTATGTTTCTCCGCTTCGCAGCCCCCAAGGCGGGGGTCACACGGGGCGGATTTGTTGTGGTTTTGCTGCAGATCTGCTTCTCCGTGAAAACCGCTTCAAATGTTGTTTTTGTGTTGCATATTTTCCGTGTGGAAAATCCACCGTGCTTTTTACTTTTGCCGCGGATTTTGCTGCGTCCATAAAGGTCTATGGACCAAAGAGGGCTGCGGAAAAGTCAAAAGAATTGACATGCTGCATCTTGAAAAACCGCGTCGCAGCTGCATTTCTGCACTGCAGCAGTGTGGAAAAAAATCCATCAAGTGCGAACAGCTCGTTGCCCAAACGCAGCAGTTTTGCTGCAGTGTGGATATGCAACGGCAAACCGCGGCAGAACCGCAGCAAACGCGCCCCGTGTGAGCCCGCCGGCTAATCTGAATCCTGTTTATAAATGATTGGAGAAGCTGCTGGTCTAACTGTGTCTTTCTCTCCTTTCAGCGGCGCCTGAGGGTACCGCCCCAAGGTAAGACGTCTCACATGCTTACAGAATGAGGAATGGCTCGTCTTAGATCTTCTGGATCTTCACGCCTTTCGTTCCGTCTGTCTTTCTTTCCCAGCGCAGTTATAAAAGTGTCATTGATGGCGGCTGCACGGCAATTACTCCGTAGGGCTTCTCTTCTGTCTCCTAGATGTTACGCTGGGGGTTTCAGAGGCTGAGACAAACCTTCTTAGTACTTTATCATCTTCCTACTATTCTGGCCGCTGTTTACTGCCCGTAGCAGAGCCTTAGGTGACTAGAGCAGCCGATCTCATATTGGCCTCCAATGTCAGTAAAGCTCAATATTTACCCTCCGGTAAGGAAAGGGATCTCGTCTTACAGCCTGTTGTGGTGGTCGCTATCCCATCACTCTTGGGGTGCGTTCACACAGCTGACTTGCTGCAGATTTCATCCCTTCAATTAGAATTTTATTGGTAAAGTAAGATTTGCACCAAAATCTGATGTGTGAAGCCCCCCCCCCCCCCCCCCCAGGTCAGATCCCTTCTGTGTGTGAAGCCCCCCCCCCCCCCCCCCCCTCTCAGGTCAGATCCCTACTGATTATCCAAGTTCAGGTCATTGGGCTCGGTTGGGCTGGACACTTCCCATAATATGCTTGTGTGACTAATTCCTGTTATATGTGTGAGGATGTCAGGCACGTCTTAAAGAGGTTGTCCCACTTCTAGCTGTTTTGTTGCAGAGTGGTCCGGGTTGATACTACACGCTGATTCCCATTCACTTCTATAGAACTCTGCTTGCAGTACCAACCCAGCCCACTGCACAATGTGTGGAGCTGTCTGCTTCCTGCACCAAAATGGCTAGAAGTGGGCCAACCCATTTAATCTCTGGGGGCCGGAGAATCTCTTGTTGCATGCCGTATATTTGGCGCGTTCCTGTCGTAGATATAACGGATGTTTCTTTGTAGTTTCAGCAGTTGAAGAAGGAACTAGAGAAAAGGTTCCCCGGCTTGCTGAAAATTGTAAGTTCACGCTCCTGTTTTGTGGCTAACCATGCATGGCACAGACTGGCGGCTGCCAATGTTAATGTGTGTCTTGTCCACTTCAGGAGGGTGAAGCTACCACGACATCCACCGGGTGGTTTGAAGTGTCCGTT
Organism: Eleutherodactylus coqui; assembly: GCF_035609145.1. NCBI lineage: Eukaryota > Metazoa > Chordata > Amphibia > Anura > Eleutherodactylidae > Eleutherodactylus > Eleutherodactylus coqui. The sequence goes on from NC_089846.1 coordinate 142,027,223, forward strand.
AATGGGAAGCTTGTGCACTCAAAGAAGGTAAGTGAACCTGATGATGACCCCAAGTGCTGCGTTAGAGGCGTCTCTTCCTGATCTGACCGTCTATACATGCTGCTCGTACTGCCATGTGGCACTGTCCTTGACATGGAGTGCATGCTTATCCCTCGCGCCATTCATGCAGGGACTGGCACCGCTGCACTCCGGATCCATGGGTGTCCCAGCGGTCGGACCCCCCTGATCAGAAGCGATCCCCGATCCTGTTGCTGACTTCGTCTTGATGCAATCCCGTTCTAAGCTTCATTTACACAACTGTAAAGTTCCTCTTTAAATGTGACATTAACCCTTAATTGTATCTGTTAGAATGGTGACGGCTATGTGGACAACAATGCCAAGCTACAGAAGATCGTGAGCGCCATCGAGTGCATCTTGAGTTAACGAGGAAAATGGGAACTTAACGGAGTTTACTGCGGATAGCAAAGGTGAGGGGGGGGGGGTGAACTTTGGATCCGTAAGGCTGCCTTCATATGGGTGAGATTTGCACATTGCAAGACTCACAAATATGAGCCCCATTGTCTTGAATGGGCTCGTATACATGAGCGATGCTTTTGTGCATTGCACAGAGATGCAGGAAACAAATGGCAGCATGTTCTATCTTGCTGCGCTCTTGTTCTCAATGGGGCTTGTGGCAGCATCGTACCACGTGCTTGGTGCGCACCATGCGAGAAAAGAGTGGGAGAAGCTCCACGAACCTCTGCTACGTCTAACGGTTGTAGTGGATGATTGCTGCGTCCCTGAAGCGAGGCTGTTTGCTATTAAAACACCTGGCATCTGCAGGGAGCTCACATGGGGGCGGGATTCATGGCTCCATATGGCGCTGGCCTGTGTTAAGTTGGCCTAAGGGACCTTTCACACGGGACAGAATACTCCAACAGCACTGCAGGATTCTGCTATTAAAGTCCAAATCAAAATCTGCATGTTGGCAGCCCGGGATTAATGCAAAATATTCTGTTGTGAGGGAAACTTCTGAAGCCTGCATGTGAGTCCCTCTGACAACACTTCCTGCCTTCGCTCTGGCCTTGGAAAACATTAGCTTGCAAAAAAAAGGTTGAGAGAAGACTTGGGCCCCCTGTCCACGGGCGAGGCGGAATATCGCTAGTGATTCTGCTGCGGGGGAGAACTCAAAGTATAGAAATTGGCGTGACCTCTTTTAATCGCGCCTTAATGCCGTCACGCCAATTTCTATACTTTGAATACTCTCTGGATCTCTTCGGGTCGGATCATTAATGGGACTCTTGCACATACCTCTTCAGCCTAATAGGGTATTGGGTTGTGCTGTCGGCACTTTTTTTCTTTTCGGGGGCGAGAGCTGTCGGCTCACCGCAGAGGGCTATCTGACAGATGGGCTCATCGTGGCAAGTCTCAGCCTGCTGCGATTTAGTCCTGTGAGCGGAGAATCACTGATTCTCCATCTGTGGACGGGGGGGGCTGCACTTTGCAAAGGCAAAGTTATGGAAAGCGTGCGTTACTTGCGGCCGGAGTATTGCTGCGCGTAACGCAATGCAAGATCCACCATGGACAGGAGCCCTCAATAGCTGTCAATATCTGAAGGGCTGTCGCAGTGCAGAGGGATCATTGTAGGGATTTTTTTATGTCCTGCTTTAATAAACAATATCCATAACCTCAGGATCAGAACACATTTTGAACTCAGAGTTCTTGATCACCTCAATGTTCCTTGAACATACGAGTCTTTAAATAGACTTAACTAATTAAAACCACCTGACTCTTAATCACCTCCAAGCTGTTGAATCCCTCTATTGCACATATAATTATTAAAGAGAAGGTGAGCTTCTCGATTTTATTTTTGTGCATGAACAGAGGGATCAGCCCTATTGTCATCTGCACAAGGAAAGACTAGAAGCAATGGGATGAAACTGAAAGGGAAGAGACAGATTAGATATTAGACAGTGAGGGAGGATCAATGAGGGGAACAGGTTCCCACAGGAGGTGGGGAGTTCTCCTTCAATGAAACGCAAACGGAGGGCTCAAATTTTAACCTGCATGATGCCAGAGGCAATAAACCCTTAGGGCTCATTTACACACAGACAATCTTTCAAGCAAAAGAGTGATCATTTTGCATAAAGTACTAATGGCCACTAATGCTCTTTAGTACTTTATCAGCTTCATTTGTGTGCAAATGAGCCTCCAGGAGCTGCTTGCAGAGCTCAGACCACCTGCTATTAGATACATTGTTTTCATATGGGCTGTCAGCATAGATGCCGTGTTCTGCACAGGCGCAGCTGATTACATTGCGTGTGGTCTGTTTCTCCTGCGGGCTGCACAGAGAATGTTACCTCCAGCTCCTATGGAGAGCATGGCATGCGATCTGAATGATAGCTTTTAAACTCAACTAAAATCCTCTTTCAGACTAAAATTACACAATGGTAGCCTTACCATGCAACTATTATTGCGCATATACCATCGTTTTAATGAATTTTGAGTGATAATTGCATGTAAATGGGCCTTAAAGTGGGTCCATTATAATTGACAGTATGGACGGGTGCGACAAACCTTTGCCAACTTTTCCCCATTTAAGGGAAAAAAACTCCTTCCTGTGTCCATATTAATAAGGACAAGTTTAAGGAGCCCAAACTGCCCTCCTGTAAGTGAAAGGTAGTCCCTGGTGCAGGCGGAGTCACGACTCCTATGGTGACGTCACATGACACTTTCTTGTCAGACTATCTTTGCGGGGTGCTCTGCCGCTGCCTTCCCAGTCATCTTTTAACGGGGTTTTAGATATATTTTCTTATCTCTAATACTCCAGTCCAAGATTCATGCAAGCCTACACAATCCCAGACCTTGTAGAGCTGCACCGTCCAGATGACCTCTTGGACAGTTTGAGCTTATTACCCATGGAGGGGATCCATCTAGTTGTGAAATCTGCTTAAAGTTGTTCCATAATGACTGTCGGATAGTCCCTAGACCTCTTTAGACCCCCCTTCATACCATCTAGTAGTTGGCCTAGATGCCCTCTCTTGTGGTACCATCTAGTAGTTGGCCTAGATGCCCTCTCTTGTGGTACCATCTAGTAGTTGGCCTAGATGCCCCCTCTTGTGGTACCACATCTAGTAGCTGGCCTAGATGGCCCCCTCTTGTGGTACCACATCTAGTAGCTGGCCTAGATGGCCCCCCCTCTTGTGGTACCACATCTAGTAGCTGGCCTAGATGGCCCCCCCTCTTGTGGTACCACATCTAGTAGCTGGCCTAGATGGCCCCCCCTCTTGTGGTACCACATCTAGTAGCTGGCCTAGATGGCCCCCCCTCTTGTGGTACCACATCTAGTAGCTGGCCTAGATGCCCCCCTCTTGTGGTACCACATCTAGTAGCTGGCCTAGATGCCCCCCCTCTTGTGGTACCACATCTAGTAGCTGGCCTAGATGCCCCCCCTCTTGTGGTACCACATCTAGTAGCTGGCCTAGATGCCCCCCCTCTTGTGGTACCACATCTAGTAGCTGGCCTAGATGCCCCCCCTCTTGTGGTACCACATCTAGTAGCTGGCCTAGATGCCCCCCCTCTTGTGGTACCACATCTAGTAGCTGGCCTAGATGCCCCCCCTCTTGTGGTACCACATCTAGTAGCTGGCCTAGATGCCCCCCCTCTTGTGGTACCACATCTAGTAGCTGGCCTAGATGCCCCCCCTCTTGTGGTACCACATCTAGTAGCTGGCCTAGATGCCCCCCTCTTGTGGTACCACATCTAGTAGCTGGCCTAGATGCCCCCCTCTTGTGGTACCACATCTAGTAGCTGGCCTAGATGCCCCCCCTCTTGTGGTACCACATCTAGTAGCTGGCCTAGATGCCCCCCCTCTTGTGGTACCACATCTAGTAGCTGGCCTAGATGCCCCCCCTCTTGTGGTACCACATCTAGTAGCTGGCCTAGATGCCCCCCCTCTTGTGGTACCACATCTAGTAGCTGGCCTAGATGCCCCCCCTCTTGTGGTACCACATCTAGTAGCTGGCCTAGATGCCCCCCCTCTTGTGGTACCACATCTAGTAGCTGGCCTAGATGCCCCCCCTCTTGTGGTACCACATCTAGTAGCTGGCCTAGATGCCCCCCCTCTTGTGGTACCACATCTAGTAGCTGGCCTAGATGCCCCCCTCTTGTGGTACGAGGCAGACCAGTTCTTCTGGCACAATTTCCACAACCTGGTGAACTTTAATAGTAAACCTGCTTGCTGCGTGCAGGATGTGAGTTTGTTGCTTCCAGCTCTTGCAGAAGGCTCAAGGTGTTTTGCACTGACTCCGGCCACTAGAAGCTGTTGTTTCTCTCTTCAGGTGTGATGGACTCGTTCCTTTCATCTTGGCTGAGCACTTAATGACGGGAAATGCTAAAGCGCCAGCAAGCGAGGCTACTCCCTGATGACTGTGCGGACGGGAAGATGAACCCGACGACCTCCATCCGGCTTCTGCTTCTATGCAATGTTTTTGTTTTTTATTAATTAAATCTTTTCCTGCAGCTTCTTTGGTTTTTGTGGCTGAACATGAAGTATCCGTATGGAGGTGCGTGCTGTGTGTGACGTCGTAGGTGTGGGCGCTGTGTGTGACGTCGTAGGTGTGGGCGCTGTGTGTGACGTCGGAGGTGTGGGCGCTGTGTGTGATGTCGTAGGTGGGGGCGCTGTGTGTGATGTCGTAGGTGGGGGCGCTGTGTGTGACGTCGGAGGTGGGCGCGCTGTGTGTGACGTCGGAGGTGGGCGCGCTGTGTGTGACGTCGGAGGTGGGCGCGCTGTGTGTGACGTCGGAGGTGGGCGCGCTGTGTGTGACGTTGTGGGTGGGCGCGCTGTGTGTGACGTTGTGGGTGGGCGCGCTGTGTGTGACGTTGTGGGTGGGCGCGCTGTGTGTGACGTTGTGGGTGGGCGCGCTGTGTGTGACGTTGTGGGTGGGCGCGCTGTGTGTGACGTTGTGTGGGTGGGCGCGCTGTGTGTGACGTTGTGTGGGTGGGCGCGCTGTGTGTGACGTTGTGTGGGTGGGCGCGCTGTGTGTGACGTTGTGTGGGTGGGCGCGCTGTGTGTGACGTTGTGTGGGTGGGCGCGCTGTGTGTGACGTTGTGTGGGTGGGCGCGCTGTGTGTGACGTTGTGTGGGTGGGCGCGCTGTGTGTGACGTTGTGTGGGTGGGCGCGCTGTGTGTGACGTTGTGTGGGTGGGCGCGCTGTGTGTGACGTTGTGTGGGTGGGCGCGCTGTGTGTGACGTTGTGTGGGTGGGCGCGCTGTGTGTGACGTTGTGTGGGTGGGCGCGCTGTGTGTGACGTTGTGTGGGTGGGCGCGCTGTGTGTGACGTTGTGTGGGTGGGCGCGCTGTGTGTGACGTTGTGTGGGTGGGCGCGCTGTGTGTGACGTTGTGTGGGTGGGCGCGCTGTGTGTGACGTTGTGTGGGTGGGCGCGCTGTGTGTGACGTTGTGTGGGTGGGCGCGCTGTGTGTGGCACGTCGTGGGGGTGGGCGCGCTGTGTGTGGCACGTCGTGGGGGTGGGCGCGCTGTGTGTGGCACGTCGTGGGGGTGGGCGCGCTGTGTGTGGCACGTCGTAGGTGTTCACTGAACTACTAACTGCAGAATAGACCTTGTTATACGGGGTGAGACACAAGTCGGGGCCACCCAGAGAATCTTCTGAATGAAAGACAAGTAGGAAACCCTTAACTGGGGTGGAGGGGGCCAGTTTGACACATTGGTGTCTGTCTGCTGTCTTGGATTCAGCCAAGGAAACTTCAATGGAAAAAGGGGGTCCAGGACTTAAAATATATATATATATATTCTACCCTTAAGATCTTCTCGCTGGCCCTGACCTTTCTGAATCGCCCTGTGCAGTTAGTATTGTTTGACATACCAAACGTTTCTAAAGCCTTTGTCCTTTTCTATAGGTGATTGGGCTTCAGTCACCAACTTCTATAATGTAGTATTTGACGATGATAAAGCTTCATGCCTGATACAAGTGTCTATGCTCATACTATGGGCTGGGGCATAGGTTCCACTAACACGGCTCTTATTGTATGCAAACATTTCTATAAAACTAAAGGCCCATTTACACGCAAAGATAATCATTCAAAAGATAGGTTTTGAGCGATTAGTGTTGCATAAACTGCTAATGGACACATTTCCATTAGCAGCTTATCACCTTCATTTGCATGTAAATGAGTCTCGAGCTGTATCCAGAGAACAGCAGGTGATCTTTGCATTCAGTTCCTTTGTTCTGCTGTGGGGCTACAAGCTGAAGACAATGTAGTCAGTGCTCCCTGTGGAGAATACAGCACCATGGACAACAAACCAAATACTGTTTGCTATCTTCTCTCTCGCTGAATGATGGATTTTATGCTCGCCTAAAAATCATCGTTCAGCTGAAGAGGGAAATGTGGGAGCGTTTACACATGATTATCGCTTACACTATGGCTTTTGAGTGATAATCGTTGCATGTAAATGGTCCTTTAGGATATTTGTATATGTGTGCATGTGAAGAGTGAATGACCTTTAGTCCACCACTCTGATGCACATGTGCTTGCAGGGACTTGTGGGGATTATCATGTGGCCACTGGGTGTGGTATCACAGCAAGTCTGTTCTGTGCCCAGGAATGTAGATCCAGCTAGATGGTTATGAGTTGTGACGGTGCAGCCGCCGGCTCCTTGCTGGCAGGATGTTTTCTCCTAATACACTGAAGCAGAAATGATCTTGTGCTGTGAACAGGCGTGCTGCTGTGATGGCTCCAGATGTTGACATTTGGGTTGGGCGGACCTGTTGTGATCGCATCACATTATGTCTGCAGTACTGAACCACTGCTTCACGTTCTCATGTACACATAGCTACCTTGGTTACCTGAAACTAAGCCCTAGCATGATTTTTGAGGATGCATGAAATATAAGCCCTACTCCAAAAGATATGCCGTTGGTTAATAAGGCAATTTAACCCCTTAGTGACAGCTCCCCCCCCCCCCCCCCCCCCTCTTTAAAAAATCGTAACGCCTTTTATTCGTTGCTGTTTGAGGGATTGTTTTTTCCAGGATGAGTTGTATTTATTTAATGTACCCAAAAACTTCTAGAAAAATTCTAAGTGGAGAGAAATGGAAAAAACAGGCACTTTTCCATCTTTCAGTGCAACATCCTTCGTGGGATTTCAATGCTGCTGTCAGAATTGACAGTGACATTTAAAGGGTTAACAGCCCCGATCGGCCACATGGCAGAATGTAAAAACACTAGGGTGCTGTCACGAAGGGGTTAAATAGTAGCCAGGCAGCTATATAAGACCCTGTCTTATTTTGGGGGGAACGGGGTACATGGATAATCTGCAGCATTTCTCGTACCCGTTACCTCCTAACTACTGGCGGAGATTGTCCGCTCTAGTGCCCCCTGTAGACTGAAGCTCATACTAACCGCTCTCCCTGTTCCCCTACAAAGCTGCAGCTAGTTGCACAGCAGACTACTTCTGTGAGCTCTTAATGAAGAGGATGAGTCTTGGCATTGTAAGGACACACATAAGTAGTTCGCAGTATACTATGAGCAGAGGGGGGAACCGGGAGGAGTGATGTGACCCCCCCCCCCCGGGCCCTAGGGGGGCTGCATGAACTGAAGAGATGGGCCCATAGACGCTAACAGCTCCTTTTTAATGGCATCTGCAGTTTGATTCAACCGGCCAGGCATGGCACAAGGTCAGCCATCTTGGGTGAGACCAAGGAGCACCTGGAGTAATCCCTACAGTCCCACCCAGCCACATTGCTCTTCCCTTCAGCAGTTCCGATGACACTGGTCTCTTGAAAAATGGAGGTAAGAGCCATGTGGTTGAGTGGGTCTATCGACTGCTGGAGGACCTCCTGTGAACACACACGGTCTTGTATCGGCACCCAAGATGGCTCTTTAAAGGGCTTGTATGGTTGCCAGAGAATACATAATTTTTTATTTTTTTTTAATCTATAGTCAAATGTGTAAAAATATGACAAGCCGGGGTGCTTACCCCTCCTCACTGCTTGTGATGCAGAGGTGCTTACCCCCCTCACCGCTTGTGATGCAGAGGTGCTTACCCCCCTCACCGCTTGTGATGCAGAGGTGCTTACCCCCCTCACCGCTTGTGATGCAGAGGTGCTTACCCCCCTCACCGCTTGTGATGCAGAGGTGCTTACCCCCCTCACCGCTTGTGATGCAGAGGTGCTTACCCCCCTCACCGCTTGTGATGCAGAGGTGCTTACCCCCCTCACCGCTTGTGATGCAGAGGTGCTTACCCCCCTCACCGCTTGTGATGCAGAGGTGCTTACCCCCCTCACCGCTTGTGATGCAGAGGAGCTTACCCCCCTCACCGCTTGTGATGCAGAGGTGCTTACCCCCCCCCCCCCCCCCCCTCACCGCTTGTGATGCAGAGGTGCGGCCCCACGGTCCTCCTAGCCTTCGTATAGGAATAGATACCACCTTCACGCTGCAGCGGTCAGGTGACTAGCAAGTGACCGCAATAGTCAGATGGTATCCATTATAAACCCAAGACTGGGTGGACTGTAGGTTGTGGATGGGTAAGTACTCCTCCATTTGGATCTACATGTAAAGGGGTTGTCCATTTGCTGGATAAGTTGGCTGTAATGTTAGCGGAGCAGATATTGTTCCGGCCGGCCGTGAGCCTGTAGGATTTCAGCTCGTCTGCTCTGGTTTCCTCCCAGGCCAGCTTCTCTTCAGGTGGAGGACATTCCCTCTCTAGGACAATCCTATTCACCAAGTCTCCAGATCGGGTTCACCTAAGCCTGTCTATAATCTGGTAAAGGGTCACCAACTGGAAGAGGTGTGAACTAAGTTATGGCGCTTCTAGTTTAGGCGATGGTGGGTTCGTGGACCCTCTTTTCATACTTGCCCAGCCCGCATTCGTGAAGTGTCCCACAACATCAGAACACAGCAAGCGTGCCTCTTCAGGAGGGTGGGCACGCGCACTTCTAGCCATCTCCATGGGGGCACAGCTTTCTGAGAAGAGTCAAGCTAGCTGTGAGACCTGGTGAATCTAAGACACAAGTCCCCAGACCCAACACCATCTAAACTGTAACCACCGTAGCTTAGTCATTGGTGTTAATGGGTTCCCCTCCCCCTCCCCATTTTCCTATCTTTTAAAAAAAATACACTCTGAGATGATAGAATTTTGATTATTGGGATTTGGGGTCCTGAGACTCCACACCAATTGCTCACATAATCAGGTGGAAGCACAAGGCTGAGGGCCGTGCCCGGCGCTGCTCAGAACGGCATACGGGCTCCACAGAAAGTCTATGTAGTCTGTACGCCGCTCGCAATGACAGCTGATTGGCTTTATGGCTTCCGCCGGGTTCTTTAAGTGATCAGTGTGGGGTTGGCAGCATCCAGACCCCAACCGCTCCAACCCTGACCCATCACATGTTTATAAAAAGGTTAGTGCTACTTTACTCCTTGCAGTCCACCATGACGGTCCTCAGGTAGGTCCCACCCCACCATCTTTATTGAATGGGCTGTTGTGTCTGTACAGTAAGTTGGACATCACTGGAGGCATTGGCTGAGGAAGGCTCTGCTCAAACATCTGCTTGTGCTCCTCGTATGGGGTCTTTACCGTAGGATCGTCATAGTGGCCGGCAGGTCTAACGCCTCTGGCTTCTCATCGCTTGGCCTTTCCTTCTCTGCTTGCACAATCTTGGTCTTGCTTCTTCTTCCTCTGTCCGCTTAGGATCTTCTTGTTCCTTTCTCCTTCCCTTGTAGACTCTGTCAAATCAAAATGGTTATTAGTAGAATGCAGGTATGGGATAGGCGCTCCATGTGCCCGCTGCCGGGAATGCAGACCGCCTCCTACCGCCCAAGGTCTCTGGTTCTCAGGTTTGCTGCCATATTGTTTTATAAAAGCTTTCATTGTTTCCTCTCAAAGAAGAAAAACCCCAAACCCACCGTGTCCAGGCGAAGTGACGGAGACACCAGCGCTCTGATCTCTGTACTGTAACGAGTCCTTCACCTGACCAAGACAGGTTTATATTCCCTGGGAGTAAACATTGAAAGTTCCCATTGGATGACAGCAAGCAGAGATCTTGAAAGTCTTAATAAATTACTACAGAAAGTATACTCGCTGAAGCTGAATAACTTTCAGGCTACCAAGCATCGCTCATGTGAAGGAACCCATTGGAGACCCTGCGACTTGTAGCCCGTGTGGAACAGGCCTAACATGTATGTGATGAGAACAGAATATCCCTCTATAGGCTCTAGTAGGGAGGTCAGACGGAGAAGCGCTACACTTCTATTGCCAGACAGTCAGTGAGCTGCTATAGTAACATCATATATTAGGCTGAAGAGAATACATAGGTCCATTTAGTTCAGCCTATTCTGTAGAGTCCCAGAACACCATCCTGGTCCATACTTGTGTTGTCTCATGTAGATGCGCTGTGCAGAACTGTCATGCCAATTCTCTGTATGTGTGTTGCACAGCTGCAGCGCCTGAAGGGTTAACTCCCCTAAAATCATTGCCTGTCAGCTCTGCTGCATGTATTCCTTCTACTGTGTCACCAGATAACGCAAACACAGCACACTGGTGTATACCGTATCACATAAGGGAGGCTCCCAAAAGGACTCTGGATCTGTGACCCCTATAAAGTCCAGCAAGAAATGATATGTTGGAGCCGCAAAGCAGAAACCCAAATACGTCAATGCATGGAGTTAGAAGAATTCCATCTTAATTGAAGTCACACAGGGGCTTGATGCCAACGTTTCGGCTGTCGCCGCAGCCTTTGTCAAGTCTTGACATCAAGCCCCTGGGTGGCCTCAATAAAGGAGGGTCCCCTGCTTTGCGGCTCCAACATATCATTTCTTTCTACTGTGTCATGTGGTACAAGTGAGGTTATAAAAGGGAGTGTCTGAGAGCGGGAAGGGGTCCATCTTCAGGAGGAGAGAGTTCTAACACAGAGTCGCTTGGAAGCACCTTTAGCTTCCATGTTGGTGAAGATGGAGGAAGTGGAACGACTATCCGTAGCATCTGGAGAGTGGATGTGAGATGAGTGAGTCCCTTCCACATAGAGAGAGCACACAACTTCCCAGTTTACTGAAACAGATACCCATTCACATCACAGGCATCTTTTTCGTCTGGCCGTCTACCATTAGGATCACCACACAGAGGTACTTGATAGTGACAACCATGCATCTAGGCTAAGTTGTCTCCTGAAGTAGTTTTTGCTGCCAGAGTGTATGTGGAGTGATTCCTGTCTACTACCTCCTCCGGAGTATACCAAATGTCCAGGACCGGTGACCTATAGATAACGTGGACTATAGGGCCGTATTGTTCCTGTGTTTTTTCCTCCCAGCCTCTGAGCTTCTGCCTGTAACTACCTGTTATACAACGTTTAATCCAAGTAAAGTTTTACCGGGCCTCAACCATTCCTGAGGGCCCGAGGTACGATACACAAGTCTCTGTGTTGTTACTCCACTGCATAGATTAACGGTGTGTAGGAACGGTGGCATCACAACGTGATATCTATGACTATCCCCCTCGTCTTGAGGACTACTGACCCTATCCTCTGCTACGGTAACACCCTCTGGGACTAAGAGTTGGTAAGTGCCACCGTGACAGGTCCACGCACTACACCCTCCCAACTCCAGCTGTATGCTTGGGTACAGAGTCATTCCCTGCAATATCTCCCTCATAGGTGTTGCAGAAGCTGCCGCGGCCACCCTATAAATATCCCGTTACAGGATGGGTCGTTGCAGAACTTGGCGTCCCATCAACAGGATCTAACCTGATGTGCCCAAATTAATGAACTGCCACTTTGATACCAATGGGGCCACCTAAGATGGCGCCCAAGTCACAAGAATGCTCTCCTCTGTGACTCACTTCCACCAAGTAACTCGCGCCAAAGTTGCTTAGCGCCAAAATGACAACGCCCTGGCTTGGAGCAAAGTAGGGGGAGGACTACCCCTGCTTCATGGACTTGCTGGCGCCCAAAGTGGGAGGAGCTAACTGCAGCTGCAGACTCCTGGGCCAAAAACTTTATTGGCCAGAGAGCGAAGAACATGTCTTCTGCTACAGATGCAAGCGGCTGTGTGATCCGTGGGGTGCGGGTGGGTTACCCACCACCTGAACCCTGCTACTATTGGGGTGATGAACCAGACCTCTTGGAGGTAATGAGAGACATCCAAGCCTGTGGAGGAGGCCACGGTACTACCAGCCATCCCATCCACAAATCCGCAAAGACCCAGGCAAGTGCTGCTGCTGTGGCCACAAAGGAGGGAAGAGCCACCGCTCCCGTGGATAATGGTCCACAAGGATAACCAGCTGGCTCTCACACTGATACCCCTGCTGTTGCATCCCCTGATACAGAATTTTTAGGACCCGGGGGTAAAAGTCCACTTCAGTGCCAGAGAACACCTGCTCCTCTGGAAGGAACTGAGGCCGCCACTAACTGAGCCTCCAGAGACCAAGGAGCCAGACTTGCCGGATATACCAGCCACACCGTCCAGAAAGGTGCAAAGACAGCGCCGTGATCCCGACAGTCCGTCCTCTGCGGCATCTATGGGGATTACTTCATGGGAAAGTTTGCCGTCTCCCTCGGGCTGGTCCACAGAGTCTGAGACTGTGGAGATTAATGTTTCCCAAACCTTCAGGACGTCCAAGGCCAGATTTGTCTTTTACAGACTCTTTATATACGAGACTCTGCTCCGTTCCTTTTTCTTATTTTTCACGTTGTTTTGCAAAAGGACTCTAATGCAGCGGTGACTGCAAAGGGTTTTTCATGATAGTTATGCAATGTTATAATAATGTTCAAGTATAAGTGCTGGAGGAGTAAAGTAAAGGGGTATACAGTTTGGATAAAGTCCATGTGATTATGCCCTCTCTCTATCAGTCATTTTTCTTATTTAAAGTCAATTTTTCATGCTAATTTTATGCAATTTCAAGTACAGTCGCCGTGTGTATGAGACTGCATGTATGGAATGATAGTTCAATGTCTATGGCTGGAGGTCTCTTGTGTGCCCCTTAGTCCACTCTTCTGTGTTTGCAGCCCGTCATCAGCCTGTCTCAGGGGGCGGGGCCTTCCTACCACTTTTTCAGTCACAGACAGCGGTATAGACTGAAGCTACTGACTGTTCTGATGATTTTTTCTCTTTTTCCAGGATATTGCCTGTGTTCTTTCTCTGCAGGTCACCTCTTCTAATTTTTGCTTAAGTCACACAGTGTGTTTCATTCTCTTAAAGAGACAGTGATGGTCATTCCACTGATCTCATTTTTCACTAGTCTTTAGAGCAAAGAGTTATTTATGACGCTCCATAGCAATACCTGGGGTTTTGGATTCTACCCTGGTAGATTTTTTGACAAGTACTTGCAAGTCACTTTCCTACACGCTGTGATAAACCCAAAGTCTTACACAAAAATGACACTTCCTTGAGTCACTAGTACACTGGGGGTGGGTTAAGCCTTACATATAGGTAACCAGAGGATGGAATTGTGTTTACAGGTTTCGCAATGTACACTGCACAACTGCGCAGAACCTTTTCCAGTAATAGTGAAGTAATGCACTTAAGATGGCACGTCTCCGGATTTGTACACTCTGTTTTAAAGGCGCTGGGGTCGGCTTATTTTTAAGTAGAGGAGAACTGTAATGTCCCAGAATAGCATCCTGGTCCCCTCCATAAATATCATACCTGTATTGTCTCATGTGGATGCACTGTGCAAAACTGTCATGCCAATTTTCTGTATATATGTTGCACAGCTGCAGCGTCTGAAGGGTTAACTCCCATAAAATCATTGCCTGTCAGCTCTGTTTCTGAATGTATCTTTCCTACTGTGTCATGTGGTACAAGTGAGGTTATAAAAGGAAGTGTCTGAGAGTGGGAAGAGGTCCATCTTCAGGTGGAGAGAATTCTAACACAGAGTCGCTTGGAAGCACCTTTAGCTTCCATGTTGGCAAAGATGGAGAAAGAGGAACGACTACCCGTAGCGCCCGGAGAGTGGATGTGAGAGGAGTGAGTCCCTCGCAGATACAGAGAGCACACAACTTCCCATTTTAGTGGAACAGATACCCATTCACATCACAGGCATCTTTTTCCTGTGTGGCCGTCCACCATTAGGATCACCACACAGAGGTACTTGATAGTGGCAACCATCTTCTACAAGTGAATGATACCTGTAACTACCTGTTATACATCGTTTAATGCAAGTAAAGTTTTACCGGGCCTCAACCACTCCTGAGGGCCCGAGGTACGATACACAAGTCTCTGTGTTGTTACTCCGCCGCATAGATTAACGGTGTGTAGGAACGATGGCGTCACAACGTGATGTGCCACCGTGACAGGTCCACACACTACACCCTCCCAACTTCAGCCGTATGCTTGGGTACAGAGTCATTCCCTGCAGTATCTCCCTCATAGGTGTTGCGGCCACCCTATAAATATCCCTTTACAGGATTGGGGTGCTCATTTAAGGGGGCGAATCATTTTTGACTCCAAGTCTGGCAATTAGAATAATCCCTTCTGAAGTCATTTACTGATAACATGTAGGCAAAAAGAGGATGGAAAAGTGCCTCCACAGCGCCACCTATTGGACGGTGACTTCCCTATAAGCCAATGTTTGACCTTTAACCGGCCTTGACAACGTGACAAACGCCCCATTTAGACAGAATGACTAGTGAGCGTCCTGAGGTTGTCGCTTGTCATTCAGGTTCAGCTGGCATAAACATCAGCACCGGCCCTCATTCCGTTTAAACACTGAATGATAAGTGCCAGCTGATAGCATGATTCTAAAGGGCTACCAGAGCACCCCGTCGGGCAAACGGAATCCGTGAGATTCTCGGCTCGTGTAAAAGAGCCATAAGGCAAACCAGAGTCTGCTCCAGAAGACTTATCTCCTTGGCCATGTTGTCACCTTCCAATAGGAGGTGCTGTGGAGGTACTTTTCTATCCCCCATTTGCATCCTTTTTTATCCCCAGGGGGCACTGCAGGGTCTATAATAAGACTCTCAACTCCAACTTTGCACTCTGCTTGAGAAACTTTATTCTTCCCAGATAATGTAGAAAAAGAATTTGTGCCGACCAGAGGAAGCCGTTATAAGAAGAAGGAAATATTTTGTATTCCTGCGGACCAAACTGAAACATATTCACAAGGTAAATTAGGATGTTATCTCAAGGACATAGTGCCAGTGGAAACACTGCGATCATCACCCTTTTCCACAAGGGGGCGCTATGTCCATGCTGTTAAACATTCTCCTTTTACCATTATAATTTAATTTTTCACCAGAAGATGGCGCTATAGACCGATCGAGTATCGGGAGGAGAAGTAGCACATTGGTGGATACTACAAGCTGATGTATGTTCAGTATATTATCATAGAGCTAAATCAGCCGCCGTGGGATAAACAGACCGAGATCCACAAAGCATTCATGTAAAAGGATCCCCAGCGTAAGGAACTATCACACCAAAGTCATTTATCACTTATCGACAGGATGGAAGATAAAGCAATGATCACTGTGATCGGCACACTAAGAGATCACCATGGGGGGTGGAGGGCTGGTGACCACCGGTCCATCTACTTCTAAGGGACTGATGGAGACATAGGCAGTGAATAGAGCGATGGTCATACATGCGCCGCACTGCTCCACTAACTAGGAGCCCGGCGCCGCTCTACAACAGGCAGGAGGATAACATTTAGACAAATCTTCTTTTTAGTGTGTCAACTAAAAGCAGCAGATCGGGGCATTCAGGAGCCTTGGCGCCCATGATCTGTGGCTGCTCCAACCTCTGCCGGCTCTTGGTTAGGTGGACCTTGTGCAGAAGGGGTTTTGTTCACCCTCTCATAACAATACGATTCTATACTCTTTATAAAGAACACCCCGCCCCTAGAAGGAGCTGTCATATTGCTGCAAAACTCGTCCTGCAGTTCCATCTCGGCAGGCATACAAATGGTTGGAGTTGTGTTGTCATCAGATGGACGGTCTTGTCACCGGAGGTTCCACCTGCATTTATCTGATTTGTATTCACAGCATTAATTAAAACCCATAGAACCTTTGTCGATGGCATGCGCCTACTAATGGATGCAGGATCTCACTTAGCTGCATCATTTCTCTATCCTCTCGTTGATGGAAGTATATCGCACTGGTTCAAATATAAGTTAATGTTACATGGAGCTCTAATCATCTTCACTCCATGATACGGTGGGTTTCCTCAAACATCTAAGATTGAGCTGTAAACGGCCTGGAGACAGAACCAGTAGAGATGAGCGAGTATACTCACTAATAACCAGGCAGATCGGAAAATGTATCTTTTGGGATTTTTATTTATATCCCACTTACGTGTTTGTTCGTTTGTCAATAGATTTGTCTTTTCATAGCCATTTTAATAATTACTTAAAAAAGATCATATTTTATTAGTCTGCTGGTCCAACCAGTGAGCTGTTAGGAGGTGTTGGGACCAGAAGATGGGGGCACACATGGTGACCGGGCTCAGGACGCCCCCTACAGACCACCAGTAGAGAAGAGCGTCTGACCAGACTGTTAGGAGGTGTTGGGACCAGTGGATGGGGGCACACAAGATGACCGGGCTCAGGACGCCCCCTACAGACCACCAGTAGAGAAGAGCGTCTGACCAGACTGTTAGGAGGTGTTGGGACCAGTGGATGGGGGCACACAAGGTGACCGGGCTCAGGACGCCCCCTACAGACCACCAGTAAAGAGGAGCGTCTGACCAGACTGTTACGGGGTGTTGGGACCAGTGGATGGGGGCACACATGGCGACCGGGCTCAGGACGCCCCCTACAGACCACCAGTACAGAGGAGCGTCTGACCAGACTGTTAGGGGGTGTTGGGACCAGTGGATGGGGGCACACATGGCGACCGGGCTCAGGACGCCCCCTACAGACCACCAGTAGAGAAGAGCGTCTGACCAGACTGTTAGAAGGTGTTGGGACCAGTGGATGGGGGCATACAAGGTGACCGGGCTCAGGACGCCCCCTACAGATCACCAGTAGAGAGGAGCGTCTGACCAGACTGTTAGGAGGTGTTGGGACCAGTGGATGGAGGCACACAAGGTGACCGGGCTCAGGACGCCCCCTACAGACCACCAGTAGAGAGGAGCAGCTGACCAGACTGTTAGGAGGTGTTGGGACCAGAAGATGGGAGCACACAAGGCGACCGGGCTCAAGACCCCCTACAGACCACCAGTAGAGAGGAGCATCTGACCAGACAGTTAGGAGGTGTTGGGACCAGTGGATGGGGGCACACAAGGTGACCGGGCTCAAGACGCCCTCTACAGATCACCAGTAGAGAGGAGCGTCTGACCAGACTGTTAGGAGGTGTTGGGACCAGTGGATGGGGGCACACAAGGTGACAGAGCTCAGGACGCCCCCTACAGACCACCAGTAGAGAGGAACATTTGACCAGACTGTTAGGAGGTGTTGGGACCAGAAGATGGGGCACACAAGGCGACCGGGCTCAAGACGCCCCCTACAGACCACCAGTAGAGAGGAGCGTCTGACCAGACTGTTAGGAGGTGTTGGGACCAGTGGATGGGGGCACACAAGGCGACCGGGCTCAAGACGCCCCCTACAGATCACCAGTAGAGAGGAGCGTCTGACCAGACTGTTAGGAGGTGTTGGGACCAGTGGATGGGGGCACACAAGGTGACAGAGCTCAGGACGCCCCCTACAGACCACCAGTAGAGAGGAACATTTGACCAGACTGTTAGGAGGTGTTGGGACCAGAAGATGGGGCACACAAGGCGACCGGGCTCAAGACGCCCCCTACAGACCACCAGTAGAGAGGAGCGTCTGACCAGACTGTTAGGAGGTGTTGGGACCAGTGGATGGGGGCACACAAGGTGACAGAGCTCAGGACGCCCCCTACAGACCATCAGTAGAGAGAAGCATCTGATCGTCCAACAAGCATGAGCAGCTCCAACTGTTTCATTGTCTGCCAATGTTACAGTCTCCTGTGTCTGTCAGAACTATTTCCAGACGCTTGGCTGAAGGACATTTGTTGTTAAAGGGGTTGTCTCGCGGCTGCAAGTGGTGTTAAGCACTTCTGTATGGCCATAATAATGCACTTTGTAATATACATCGTGCATTAAATATGAGCCATACAGAAGTTATTCACTTACCTTCCCTGCGCTGGCGTCCCCGTCTCCATGGCTCCGTCTAACTTCAGCGTCTAATCGCTCGATTAGACGCGCTTGCGCAGAAGGGTCTTCTGCCTTCGGGTCTGTCCGGCAGCAGCGGCGTTCTGGCTCCGCCCCTTCTATGCGTCATCGCGTAGCTCCGCCCCGTCACGTGTGCCGATTCCAGCCAATCAGGAGACTGGAATCGGCACACGTGACAGGGCTGCATCACATGCTGCAGCTGTGCAGTACATATAACAGAATGACTAGACAGGTTTGCATGGAGCATCCACATAAGACATGACATGTATGACATTATGGAGGGGGCCAGGAATGTATGTACTGGGCCACTACAGTATCACATATTGCATCCAAGCTAGAGGTGGTACAACAGGATACTAGAGCCTCCATGCCCCCCGTATCACATCTTGTATCCAAGCTAGAGACGGTACAGCAGGGTACTAGAGCCTCCATGCCCCCCGTATCACATCTTGTATCCAAGCTAGAGGTGGTACAACAGGATACTAGAGCCTCCATGCCCGCCCATATCACATCTTGTATCCAAGCTAGAGGCTGTACAACAGGGTACTAGAGCCTCCATGCCCCCCGTATCACATCTTGTATCCAAGCTAGAGGCGGTACAACAGGGTACTAGAGCCTCCATGTCCGCCATATCACATCTTGTATCCAAGCTAGAGGCGGTACAACAGGGTACTAGAGCCTCCATGCCATCCTGTATCACATCTTGTATCCAAGCTAGAGGCGGTACAACAGGATACTAGAGCCTCCATGCCCGCCCATATCACATCTTGTATCCAAGCTAGAGGCTGTACAAGAGGGTACTAGAGCCTCCATGCCCCCCGTATCACATCTTGTATCCAAGCTAGAGGCGGTACAACAGGGTACTAGAGCCCCCATGCCCCCATATCACATCTTGTATCCAAGCTAGAGGCGGTACAACAGGGTACTAGAGCCTCCATGCCCGCCATATCACATCTTGTATCCAAGCTAGAGGCTGTACAACAGGATACTAGAGCCTCCATGCCCCTCCCCCATATCACATCTTGTATCCAAGCTAGAGGCGGTACAACAGGGTACTAGAGCCTCCATGCCATCCTGTATCACATCTTGTATCCAAGCTAGAGGCGGTACAACAGGGTACTAGAGCCTCCATGCCCCCCGTATCACATCTTGTATTCAAGCTAGAGGCGGTACAACAGGGTACTAGAGCCCCCATGCCCCCATATCACATCTTGTATCCAAGCTAGAGGCGGTACAACAGGGTACTAGAGCCTCCATGCCCGCCATATCACATCTTGTATCCAAGCTAGAGGTGGTACAGCAGGGTACTAGAGCCTCCATGCCCCCCATATCACATCTTGTATCCAAGCTAGAGGCGGTACAACAGGATACTAGAGCCTCCATGCCGTCCGTATCCCATCTTGTATCCAAGCTAGAGGTGGTACAGCAGGGTACTAGAGCCTCCATGCCCCCCATATCACATCTTGTATCCAAGCTAGAGGCGGTACAACAGGGTACTAGAGCCTCCATGCCCCCCGTATCACATCTTGTATTCAAGCTAGAGGCGGTACAACAGGGTACTAGAGCCCCCATGCCCCCATATCACATCTTGTATCCAAGCTAGAGGCGGTACAACAGGGTACTAGAGCCTCCATGCCCGCCATATCACATCTTGTATCCAAGCTAGAGGTGGTACAGCAGGGTACTAGAGCCTCCATGCCCCCCATATCACATCTTGTATCCAAGCTAGAGGCGGTACAACAGGGTACTAGAGCCTCCATGCCCGTCTGTATCACATCTTGTATCCAAGCTAGAGGCGGTACAACAGGGTACTAGAGCCTCCATGCCCCCATATCACATCTTGTATCCAAGCTAGAGGCGGTACAACAGGGTACTAGAGCCTCCATGCCCCCCATATCACATCTTGTATCCAAGCTAGAGGCGGTACAACAGGGTACTAGAGCCTCCATGCCCCCCATATCACATCTTGTATCCAAGCTAGAGGCGGTACAACAGGGTACTAGAGCCTCCATGCCCCCCATATCACATCTTGTATCCAAGCTAGAGGCGGTACAACAGGGTACTAGAGCCTCTCTACAAGTGTTCAGTTTTCCACCATAAACTCCCCTTTTGCTCTGATACTATAATCTCTCACTTATATCATCGTTACAATCACAGAGAACGTTTATTTCGTGTCCAACAACTCCCAGGTCCTTGATTTTGTGACAATGGGTGTATATTGTACGGATAGGCAGTCCACCTGTATTCTGCTTGTGTAGAAAGCAGCAAGATAGAAACATACCCATACTGGAATAGCTCAGTGGATAAATACGGCACCAGAACTTACCTCAAAACATTCATACGGCACCTGAACCGAGCCGAGTCCATAAATACAGCACCAGGACCAAACTCATCACATACATACAGGAGCAGAACTAAGTGATTGTGTTGCAGGGGCATCAAGGGTATCACATGGTGCCTCAGAACATCAGAGGGCAGGAGCCAGGAGGAGGATGAAGATCATCTGCCCCGGCAGACCTAAGGGGGTAAGGAGGTAAAGGGGTAAGGGGGCTGACAACTGTCCCCAGCCTACAAAATCTGTAAAGCCTCTTAACTAACGGAGCGTACTCACAGCGTTTTTACTACCCTGCGGGATTCCGTCTGAGGATCACATCACTCGGCCATTTTACACGGCTCCGTTTGTTTCCGTTATACTTGGAATCTAGAATAGAGCAGTTGCCTGCGTTACTCTGTACGCCAAAGGTAACAGAAGCCCTGCTGGTGGCAGCTGTGCCGTAACGCCCCGACGGAATCTCACAGAGTACGGCCTACCCTAAAGGGTTAAACTGCTGCTGTGGAGATGAACTGTGACATGCAGCAAAAATCGGGTCACGTTGCAGCAGATTGGAGGGCGTATAATTAGGAACTTCCTGGAGGAAGGATGCGCTGGGACAAGAGGACAAATTCTACTGCGCCACAGGGAGAGTGCAAAGACTGAGAGGCCGCCGGTCCGCGGGCGTGATGTCATAGCGAGGTCCACGGCGATAAATTGCCCCCGGATCTTGCATGGCACGCTTTCTGTAGGATAACTATGAAGAGCGCACCCCGACACCCACGAGCGCAGAATCATAGCAATTCTCTACTAGTGTGATTAAAAATCGCGGGATGCCTTGCAGCGCTCCCTCTCCTCCCCCACTAGCGATATTCCATCACGGCCGTGGACGGTGCCTTAGTCCGCCTGCACATGGCCGGATTTGCATTGTGGAACCCAAGCTGGCATCCAACTCCAGATTCCGCAGCAAATACCGGCCATAGCTTGGCATGCAAAAGCGAGTTTTCCTGCCAACGAGCGGATATCAATTGCGATTTTCCACTCGTGGGGTAATAAATTGCAGCATGCTCTATTTTGAGGCAGATTCCATGTGGGCAGCCTTAATTGAAGTCAATGGAAGCCGTCCGACCTGCGGTCCTTCCACAATCACCGTTGTGGAAAGGTCGTGGGAACCGTGTCATCACCTAGAGGCGGCGCGGCATTACCTGTACTGCATAGGTGCTCTGGCTGGCACATCCGCTGCCAGGATAGAAGAATCCAGACAGGTGCTGGCCGGGCACAGGATCTGATGCCACTGCGGGATGCGACCCGGTCGTGTGCAGGCGGCCTCAGGCCTCATGCACACAGGTGGATTTTTGCAGCAATAACCACAGCATGCTCTGGAAAAATGATTATCCATGTATACGAGCGGAGACCAAGCGCAGTTTCTGCTCGCAGACGAAAAATCGCCCCATGCTCTATTTT
The DNA here is from genome assembly GCF_035609145.1 of Eleutherodactylus coqui. Taxonomy (NCBI): domain Eukaryota; kingdom Metazoa; phylum Chordata; class Amphibia; order Anura; family Eleutherodactylidae; genus Eleutherodactylus; species Eleutherodactylus coqui. The sequence continues at coordinate 142,049,109 of NC_089846.1, forward strand.
ACTGCAGTTTTCACAGAGACAGCTTCCATTGAAGTTAATGGAAGCCGTCTGAGCCGCGAACAGGCTGCGGATTCCGCGGGAAGAGCAGGAGGTTTAACCCTTTCCAATCCACTATCTGACGACTTCAGAAGTTCTGATTGAAGGCTGTACAGCACTGATGTTGGAAGACGTCCGGCAGGGTATTCTTACTATATATTACTGGCCGCTCTGTCGGGGACCTCTTCAGTATGTCGCATACTGCAGTACTGGCTCTAGCCAGCAGATAGCGCCATTGTATAATGGCAGAAAGAGAAAACCCCCTAGGAAACTCCGAATCCAAAGTTGGATTGTGAAGGGTTAAAAAAAAAAATCTGCAATGTGTATGTGCGCCGGCCGGCACTTTTGCAGTACAGAGCTTCAAAACATGGACAGGTATCCAGGGTCGCCGTGCGCAGGCGAATTCCATGCGGAATCTGTGTGTGCCTGTGGACATGAGGCCGAAGGCTGCCTGTCCACGGACGTTTTTGCATTGCGTTCCCTGCGGCGATAATCCGGCCACGGGGAACGCAGCGCACAGTTTCCATAGGATTGCTGTGGAAAGCGCAGCCCCCCTGTCCATGAGTGGAGGATCATAGCGATTCTCCGCTTGCGGACGGCAAATCACAGCATGCTGCGAATTGCCGCAATTCTCCGCAGTGAGCCTATCTGTCAGATAGGTTCACAGCGGAGATCCGTCCTCTGGCTCCTGCTCCCCGGCTGTGGAGATCCGCTGCGGGATCCCGCTACGCTGTGGACAGGCAGCCTTAGAGGAATTGTTGGTGTCGTGAAGGGCTGCAGAAATTGTGGAGCTGCTGCTTCAGAAGAAAGAGGCCGGCTGAGAGCATCCAGGAGACGGCTGACTACAGAGGACAACAGAGCAACATTGTTGCAGATCGGAGACCAGGAGATCAGACCGGCGGTAGACAAGCTCAGGTCAGTAGTAGGAGTAACTTCCACACAGCAAACCAAACTAAAAAAGCAAGAAGACCCCGAAATTAGACGGCACCATGGCGACGGGGACGCTAGCAACGGAGCAGGTAAGTGTATAACTTCTGTATGGCTCATAATTAATGCACGATGTACATTACAAAGTGCATTAATATGGCCATACAGAAGTGTATAGACCCACTTGCTGCCGCGAGACAACCCCTTTAAGGTAACACCTGGTTACATTTCCCTGTGACCTCTCCCTGCAGTAACTTGGACGGGTCCCGAGCTACCCCCAAGGGAGGAGGTGGTGACATAATTACCCTTATCTACCCCGCCATCTCCTTGGCCGTGGGCCCGCTCCTCAGACGCTACAATTACAAAAGTGTATGTAACATTCCAGTGGTAGGACCCCCCCCCCCCCCCAACCTGTGTATTGTGGAACAGGAGAAGTAGCTGTGAGTGTCCGGCATTATCCAACAGAGTTGGCGTCTTAACATTTTACTTTAGCAGATCCTAAATAGTCCTGACAGAAGCCCAAGTGATTTCATTGATGTCACTCATTGTTGTAAGGTTGTGTGCGACCCCCGGCTGATTATCTCATTCCACAGAGGGTTTCCTGAAGTTCCAGCTACAATTAAACACTTTGTCCAGTAGCTTGAGTTACAAGTGTCCTGGTACCACGTAGCACCAGTGCTGGCAAACAGTATATGCTGATAGGAGAAGAGCTATAGGGGTGCCGATGTAAAAGTCATGCCTGGGCCCCGCTGCTGGATCGACCAAAAGGGCCCAGTGTCATATAAGCAGATACTAGTATTGTAAAAGGTGTATGGTAGGTGGGGGGCTCTACTACAGATTCTGCATTGGTGACCAGGAGCTTTAACTTACACCTTGGGGAGCTGAACCATCTGAAATAAAAAAGATTCATGACGCATGGTAGTGTATGAAATTGTGGCTCCGGCTAGTCCAGCACCGATGACCGGCCTCATTGGAAATCGCTAAGATCATTGGATCTCCCATCTAATGTGGATTTACACAGAAAGCTAGTCACTTTAGTTTATGCTGCTCTCCGGGTCACGGCCCATTCATTTTCTGAGCTGGTGGGGGTCGCCTACTGATAATTACTACATGCTGGGAGAGTTTTATTAAAGTTTAGCTACACTTTAAGGAGGACCCTACATGTGGTGTATCTTGCTTCCCTAAGATGGCCATGCACTTTAGACGGCTATTGGCTGCACAGCTATCCTTCCCAACCCCCATCTAAATATGCGCTTGGTGCCATGGTTTGTGCATGTACAGTATGTTAAATGTGGAGAGATGAATAAGCCGAAAACAAAAGAATCGGACACATTGGAATCCAACAGTCGGGTCCTTCTCCCCCAACATCTGCTTCAAGGAGGCCCCCAAACTTACTAGATGGATAGTTGGCTGATCCTAATGAAATTGGCAGGTTCGGCCAACATTAATCCACCGTGTATAGCCGCTTACATTGGTCACGCTCTTTAAGAGTTCTCGAAGTGTCTAGCAGTCAATCATACGCCCAACCTTAATTAGAGGGGTTTGTGGAACTTTAAAAACATTTACAGACTTAAAGGATAAAATAAAGGAAAAATGCTCCCCATCCAGTAGCTCCCCATCCAGTAGCTCCCCATCCAGTAGCTCCCCATCCAGCACTGGAGCCTTGGTCTCCGCTGCTCAGAGCCTGGAAGAAGCCGGCAGACGGTTACATGGCAGTCATTGTGCATGTGAGTGCTCAGCCAATCACAGGCTCCACTGCTGATTCTTATGCGGCCGCTGAAGCCCGGGATTAGCGGAGCGTCATGTGTGCAATGTAGGGCACATGACTGCCTGTTAACGCCTTGTAGATTCCGAACAGCGGGGATCGGGGCTGCAGTGCTGGACAAGGAGCTGTTGGCGCAGGGGAATATGCATCTTTTGCTTTATACAATTTTAAGCCTGTACAATAGGTGGATGACACCGCAGCCACGATCCGTGGGGGTCTCTGATTTTGGATCTCTCGAATTATATTTTCATGAAACGTAGAAAATGGCAGCCCATGTGGGCGCTGACCGCCCTACGGAGTGGTATGAGGATCTGTGCGTGTGAGATAGCTCTGGGACTGGACATTGCTTCACCTAGGACTATCACCCTAGATTACTTCATTTACCATGTGCTTCAGCTTCGGCCTCGTTCACATGAACGTGGTTTTAGCGCTCTAATAACCGCAAAAAAATCGTATAACTCTCGGGAGAAAATCGCGTGAATGGGTGATTTCCAGCTATCAAGTGCTGAGCTTAATTAGCAGTGAATTTGGCTGCTCATGCGATCGGGAGCTGCGTGCTGCGGGTTATCCAGCTCCCATAGGAGTCTATGGAAACTCCTGCGCATCACGCACCAAAGATCGGCCAGGTCCCATCTGTTCACGCAGCACGGACCTCAGATGCGGGCTCTGCACACGCATGTCCTCTCTTTGTTAGATACAAGTATTTTGCGCATCTAGAATTCCTTCATGTGAACGCTGCCATAGGAAACCATTGGTTCTAGTAGACGCGGATCTATAGTGCGCCAAAACCACGCTGGTGCGAATGAGGCCTTTGCTGAAGGTCAACGTTATTTCCTACAAAGGAAATCATATTAAGGGGAGCAACTCGGTCACAGCCATGAAAACAAGCCGGTTTAATGTCATTGCTCCCAGTGTAGACGCCTGAGGGTGTCTGAGCCAGCATGGCTTCACATGGGTGGGATGAGTCTAAGTGCCCATTACACGTAACCTGCATCATGAGTGGATGCCATATATTGTCCGATTTGCCCCCAAATCTTTGGCCAGGTGTAATGTCAATCCTATTGTTGATACACGACCATCACTATAGTGTATAACATCAGTAAGTCCAGCTTGGTTCCAGATACTAACCGCTCTGATCAATCTCCCCAGTACCCAATGCATGGATGTAAATGCAATGATATCGCCCAGCTCACAATTCAAGGGGTAATTAGCTGGCTAATTGTGTCTACAGATAAGAAGCATTGATATGATAAGCAGGTCAGTGTCCCCCATTGTCTACATTAATGACCCTGCATAATTGAATCAATTCTCCCTCCAGGGGAGGCCTGAAGGATGGGGGGTCGTTTCCTTAATTGTATCCAAGGTGGGTGTGTGATTGTGCAGTCTACATTCTCCCACCCTGGACACTCAATGAGTTTGTGTAGACAACATTGGTCCCATGCCCCTCTTACCTCCCCATCATATAAGGACCTCCACGCTGTTCCATACAGGTAGGTTCATATATGTTACTGTATATCTATCACCTAGAGCTGTCCATGGGTAAGGGTCGGCCAAAGCGGGATTGGCCTATTTACTGAGGACCACCCGATAGCTGTTCCCCCGATAGCACATGTTGGAGGTGAAGATTGGATTAGATGTAACAGGCCCAATCATGTAGCCAGTGCCAGACACTATGGTGGAATCAGGAGAAGCGGCCATCGGCTGAACACTATCTGCGGCATGATCAGCGTAAGTTGGGGTTTACATGCAGAGATTCTGGCTCTCCATCTATGCAGAACTCATCCACTCCTAATTACATCCTGATCTTAGTTATCGTTAGGCCATATGATCCACAAGGGCTAATAGGTGATTTGTCATCATCCCATAATAAATAGACCCTAATGATAAGTGATTGCATCAATAACTGGCCTTCACATGGGGTGTCTTCTGCTGGCCCAGTATTAATAGTGATAATAAAAACAAGTGGCTCCTAAACGGCCAGAGGTGAAGGCGAAGGAATGGGTGGAACAGCCCTGTAATGGTGCCAAAGGCCTGAGAGGCTAATATGGAGCCATGGGGCGGAAGATGTGATACCACAACATTAAGGAACAATATGGCGGCCTCATTAGATGGACGCCCTTCTGGAAGTAGGTGGGCCGACTGGGAAATACTGATGTGTGGAGCAAGCTTCCAGAAAAGACAGCAGGAGGCTTAGTTCACACTCTGGGCAGCAAAGGGCGCTATAATCCCTCATATTGCCCCCTGATAGTATCTTACACATTCTTATGGTTGATTTTATATCGCCTCTTGGTTTTAATTCCTGTCTGATTTTAACCCCTGATTGGCTGTTATGTAGGTTGCTCTCCTTGTCTGCTGCTCTCCGACCCCCATCCTGGATTTGTATATTATACTCACTTCTCCATCTTCAGGTCTCCTCAGATTCCAGTATTACCGTATGTGCGGGGGCTTCCTACCTCCCCGGTCGTGTGGAACAAGCTGAAGGAGTCGAACCCTGCATCCCGGGCACCTTTACTAAAGATTTGGTTCTGCAGGAGTCCGGACCGCAGGCACTTCGTCTCGGCCAAAACCCCCAAATTCTTCTTCTTTTATGTCTTTTTTTTTTTTTTTAAAAAGAAGGAAAACGAACAATAAGGAATAAGAGGGAGAAAGACTAAGGAAAAGAAGCTTAGTTTTATTCTTCTTTTCCCTCTTTCTTTTTGCTTCTTTTTGTTCCTTAAGTTTGCCTTAAAAACAACTCAGAAGCACTAGAGGTACGTTTACACGGTATGAGTGTTACACGCTGCAGCGCCCGGCAGCCGTTCAATGCTTTTACACAAGGGTAATAGCCTGTCAGTGAATGGAGGCAGAGTGGAGGGAGACGTCTCCCAGCCGCCGGCTACAATCACTCGGAGAGGCAGAGGTCGCTCAGCAGCCCTTCTGTCTCAGTGAGCTGGTATGACTAACGACTGCTGAGTGTATTCTTCCTCGGTGCCCTGTCGGGTCAGGTTTACACGGGCCAACAGTCACCCTTAGGGCTCTTTCACACCAGTGTATATCGGCCGCCGTTTTCACAACCAGACAATATACGCTATGATCTGATACACTGGATTCCAATGCGTCAGATCACATGGCCGTTGGCATAAAATCGCCCAGCCGGGCCAATATAGCGCCCGGTGCTTTCATTCAGGGCCGAAAAGATAGTCCTGGAGCTATAATTCAGCCGCTGCATGGGCTCCTATGGGGGCCAATGACAGCGGCCGGAGAGGGAAGGTGCGAGGGAGTTTAGCACGAAACTGCTAAACTCACTCACTCAGAGGCGTCACTTGAAGCTTCCGGGCCCCGATGCAAAACTTGTAACAGGGCCCCCAACTATAATGCTTTACTCATAGTACTGGGTTCCCTATATGGAGAAGAGAGGCCTTATGGGCCCCCTAAGGCTCCTGGGCCCGGGTGCAACCGCATCCCCTGCACCCTCTATAGTTACGCCCCTGCCCTCACCGTTCTCTCTCTCCTCCACTCCGGCTGTTTGCAATGGGAGGGGGAGGGATGGGGGTGGAACTAGGCTCCGCCACCTTCCAATGCTGGCTGCAGACAAGGGGCGGGTGCTTAGCTCCGCCCCATCCTGCCATTGCATCCTCAATTGCAATAAGCTGGAGGGAAGGAGAGAGGAGGTGAGCCGGCGAAGGGGAGGGAAGGGGGAGACAATGGCATTGCGGCTGTAGCATGTATGCGCCGGGGCCCTGGCATCTGAATGGGCGCACAAACGTTAGATCTGTTCGCCCGCCCACGCGTCTTTATGGCCTACAGTCGTGTACAAGAGCCGTTAATTGTGATTATTCGGGTGATTATCGGCCCATGTAAAGGTTTCTCCGGGACCCTCCTAGGTGACCTAAGAGGTTTATGGTCCTTGGAGAATGTCATACACCAGTTTTAGGGGTATTGGGGAAGTTCCGATTCAGTTTGAATTAATTTAACCTGAACCAAAGTTTTAGGGCTCATCCCCACGAGCGTGACTTCACTGCGCAATACACCCATGATGCACACCTGCGTGATACACGGTCAATCGAGTCAATGAAAGTGCATTGATTTTCATTGATCCATTGACATGAGCGTATATACATTGGGATACATACGTGCATGAAAAAGAGAGCGGCATGCTCTAGGTCACCGCATAGTACTCTCCTACAGCCCTATTGTTCTCGCAATACATTGATCAACGCAGCGTTTTACACATATGCCTGCAGACATGAGCGCCAATATATAGTATATGTAGTGTGCCATTGGTCATTCAGCACTGGTTATATGAGAGCAGGAGGCCTGCCCATAGTACAACCGCATGAATCAGCAGCTCCTTGGGTCGTCCACTCGCTCAAGGAGAATTTGGGGCAGAATGGTATCAGCCTTTGTGCAGGACTGGCCTGCTGATGGGAGGTCCAAGAGGAGGACCAGATGTTACACTGAAGGCTTGCCAATGAAAGGCAACAGGAAGCATCCATTGGGGAAGGTAACTCCAGCCCCCACAAGAACAATGAATCTGTGTGCAGAGCCCAGCCCATATGCCCGGCTCTGCAAACAGCTCCTGGAGGCTCTGTTATACACAAATGAAGATGATAAAGTGTTAATGGACATTAGTTAATGTTACCAAGATGGTGAGCGGTCTGCAAATCATGTCCTATGAAGAACGGTTAAAGGATCTGGGAATGTTTAGCAGAAGAGAAGGCTGAGAGGAGACTTAATAGCCGTCTACAAATATCTGAAGGGCTGTCACAGTGCAGAGGGATCAGCCCTATTCTCATCTGTACAAGGAAAGACTAGAAGCAATGGGATGAAACTGAAAGGGAGGAGACACAGATTAGATATTAGACAGTGAGGGGGATCAATGAGTGGAACAGGTTGCCACGGGAGGTGGGGAGTTCTCCTTCAAGGAAAGTCTTCAGAGGCCGGACAGACATCTCTCTGGGATGACTTAGTGATCCTGCACTGAGCAGGGGGTCGGATCCGATGACCCCGGAGGTCCCTTCCAACTCTACCATTCTATGATTCTAGTGTCCATTAACACTTTATGCAAAATGATCGCTAAAACGTTTAAGCTTTCAATCGTTTGAAAGATTATCTTTGCATGTAAATGGGCCTTAAGGGTCCTTAACCCCCTGACAGTTCTAATGGCGAATATTGCTCCGGTACTTTCACACAATTGTTCCATGAATGGAGATGAAGCGAGTCGGGGAACGTTGCAGCCGCCCGCCTCCATTCACATCAACAGGCAGTCGTCATTTGATTCCTATGCCTGCATAAACGGTGCAATGAATGATAAGCCAACTAATTATGGCTTGTTGTACAGCGGCCGGCGGCGCTTACACTGATTATCGCTCAGCTTCACATGATCCAGTAATACACTGAAGGTAATCGCTCCATGCAAATGGCCTTTATCAATCATACAGAGACCGCTAACCCGCCCCTGGGGGTACCGCCATGCAATCCTTAACGCTCCAGGACGGACATTTGTATCATGGAGGTTTGGGATTTGTATGGAGGGGAATCTGGGGTTGATCCGGCTCCATACAATGCAGGTGCTGCAGCAGCCGAGCGGAGCTGTTATCCCTCTGCTGCCGTCAGTTCTGATAGTGGCATTTAAATGCCCCAATCATTGTTCGGGGGTCCCAAAACACCCCCCATGATGAGACTGCGGCGTGCTGTGCGGTTGCCATGGCTGCCGAGAGCCTTCTGAGAGCCCCCATGGCTGCCATTGCTCCCGAACAGCATAGATTGCCTGTCAGATCCCGGTATCATGTAACACTAGTGTTGGAGCGATCAAACATCACAAGTTCTTGTCTCCTAAAAACAATGTAAAAATCAGCGGATAAAAGTTTATACATTAAAAAACACCTCAAAAGGTCATAAATGTAAAAACCCAAAGTTTGGCCGTATTATTAATAAGAAAACATAATAAAAAACCCCAAACATGTTTGTATCGCAGCTTCTATAAAAGTCCGATCGATCAAAGTGCGGCATTATTCACCCCGCAGGGTGAGCGCTGTCAGAAAGGATACATAGTGTCAGCAGTGCAGCCGCCCCCGAGATAAACTGTAACAGTCATATGTGCTCCAAAGTGGTACCAACTGAACTACGAGACGTCCTGCAAACAATGAGCCCTCCCACAACTATGTAGACAGAAGATAAAAGCGTCACGGCGGTCAGAAGGCGGGGGGGGGGGGGGGGCACTTTATATTTTAAAAGTAGTACAGAAACAAAGTCCATGTCCGTTTGGTGTCGCAGTAATCAGACCGGCCCGCAGAGTAAAGCTGTCCGGGCATTTTTGTTGCAGTTTGTGCGCCGTAGAAACAGACCCCCACAGATGGCGCAATTTGTTTTTTTTCCATTTGACTCCACTTAGAATTTGAATGTTTTTCAGTACATTATATGAGACAATAAATCGCACCACTAAAAACTACAACTCGTCCCGCAAACAACGAGCCCTCAGACAGCGACGGCGAGGGAGAAATAAAGGAAGTGCGACTTTTTAAAAGGGGGAGGAAAAACCACAATTTAAAAAGAAGAGGTCCTAAAGGGTTCAGATGTTCATCCCGACAATTCATGCAGGGATTATAGATGTCAGCCTTTAAAATGCAAAGGGTTAAATCTGATGCAAATCTGCAGAAATAACCCCGCCCACTCGCTGCGCATTCTGCACATTAATTTCATTTTTTTGCAGATGTGCTGCAGATTTTCTACTGCAGAAACTCCTGGTGTAACCAAAGCGTTCTCACTGGCAGGGCTGCGGTGACACTTGATTGACACTGCACCACCCAAATGACAGCTGACTAATCGACCAATTTACTAATTAAAACCAGATAGTGGAACATTCTTTATTTTTCTAGTCTGTTTGTTTTCATTGTAGTTTTTGTATTTTATTGTCTGCTCTTGACTTTAGAGGCGGCCATCTTGCCTGAGCTGCAGTTAACAGCATTTAGAGATGTGCTTTACAGCAATCTTATAGGCCATAGACACAATGGACAGGAGGGGATCCAATGACTTTTATGGGAGAGTGTTCTAGGCAAGCTGAAACGTTTTCTCCACAGATCAGGAAGCGTTAGTCTGTTGGTAGACCTGGTGGTCGGTGTAGAAACTGCAGAATTTTAGGATTCTTTAAAGTATGACTGGGGGGACTCTACCCCCCCTCCCCCACGCTCCCCCACCTCCCCCACACTCCCCCACCTACCCCACGCCCCTCCCCCACGCTCCCCAGTCCTCAGCAGCTTCGCTATCCCCTCTGCTACTCACTAAGACCGTGAAAAATCAAAGAACAAATTACTAAAAATTCATTAAAAATATGTTGAAAATAAAAGCTTGGTTTGTACAACGGGACATTTTGTGATGAGACGAGTACTCAGGGCTCTCTCTGGTCATTAACTTCCTACACTCACAAGTCCTACCAAACAGACTAGCCAGCAGGGGGTGACGATGAGCGCAGGCGAAGGCTCCTCCCAGAGGATGTGACATCTAATCCCCTCTTGTGGGACGGCGGCATCAGAATAGAAAAACATTTAGCAATGATGTGAATATTTGTTATACTAAGTTTCATTCTACTTAAATTCGACATAATTTGTAATCAGGGGTTATTATGAATGAGTGGCATTATAACTAAGTAGGAGCATAAGGTGGCTTTATTACTCAGTAGGGGCATAAAGAAGACACTATTACTGGGTAGGGGGCACTAAAAGCAGCACTTACTCTGTAGAGGCATGAGAGGTACAGAAAAGTGTGTATTATTACTGTGTAGGGCACCACGGGTGGCAATACTACTATCTGGGACATTATAGATGGGAGAGTGTAAAGGTGTGGAAAGCAAAGGCACTTTACCGGAAAATTAAGGAGCCAAAGATGTCTGTGTGTCAAATTTCAGTATTGTGACTAGGAGAAGCCTTCATGGTGGTCTGGGCTAGATGGAGAGTAAAAGGTAAAGCGAAAGACTTATTTGGGCTGCGGATTGCTTGTGTATGGTGGTAATATTGGTCATTGTATAGTGTTCTTTTCAGTAACAGTATAGTGGGGAGGTATTGTTTGGCTCTTTGTAATGGCCTTTATTCAGTAACAGTATGGTTGTATTATTCCAGCACTGTGGTGGCAATGTGTGATCATGGCATGGCGGTATCATTAGTAATGTCTGTCTTGTTACAGCTGTTATGCATAATATTTGCATACGGTATACAATATAACTTTGGGGTCTGGTCTGGGGTTGTTTGTTACACTATCCCTAAGCCTGTACAGGTAAGGACGCACTTCGTGGCCTAGTTCCTTTTTTGGGGTGGGGGGAGAGACATTCCAGGCCCATTCCTTGCCCAGCGGACCCCGATCCTGATGCCATAGTTATAAGCACTGCAGCGCTGACCATGTAAGATCCCCTGCCCAGTGGGAGTATAGTGCAGGAAGCGCTGGGCTGGTCGGAGGGCTCGTCCCGGGCTCTGCGGCCGCCCTGCTTCGTGCATTAGGATAATAGAGATAAAAGTCGTCTTTTTTAATACTAGAAATAAAACTACCTTGAGAAGAATACAAATGAGATTGCCACAACAGTGCCGAGCGGAGGGGGGGCGCAGCGGAGGGGGGGGGGGCGCAGCGGGGGGGGGGGGGGGCTCTATTTTGTTATTGCGATTTTCAATTTCCTCTAAGCCAGTTGAACAAATTAAATTGTAAGTGTATAATTGTGGCGTATATTATATGTGTTTTGTGTGTGCCGTCTATAAGATTGAGAATGGGGATTAAGACGTGGAAATCAATTTTCATCAGGATTTAATACCCTGCTCCTGCTGTCCGCACAGTCGGCCTGCCAGCTCCCATTTGTTCCTCAGTCACTGCCCCATCCAGCGATGCTTCGGGCTCCGCTACCGTAGTGCATGCACTAGAAGCACCGTCACAACATGCAGCTATCACATATATAGACAACACCCCAAATGGCATTGAGGAGCGGTCTTATAGAGAGGCGGTCAGTATAGGAGAGAGCCGACAACCTGAAGAGATGTCACTACAATTAAATACACTGAATGGCCACTTTATTAGAGACCCCATCTAGTAGCGCATTGAACCTCTTTTGGCCTTCAGAACTGCAGCGATTCATCAGAGTGTAGATTCCACTAGATCTTGAAATCATCCTGCAGGAATATCGGCCCCTGCGGACAGGAAGCTTCTTGCAGTTGCTGCAAATTAGATGGAGGTACTGACATGCTCCGAACAGCTGGAAGGAAGGGTTCATCGATTCATGCTGCTTGCACCAAATTCTGACCTCCCAGCAGCATGGTGTCATGAAAACCTTCATCCATCTGACCAGCTGATGTTTTCCTGCTGCTCAGTGATACAATTTTTGCGCTATTTTGCCCGCTGGAGTCTCTCCTTTCTATTTCTTTTAAACAGCAATGGCGCTGGATCTGGTAATCCGCTGTTATACTAGAGAGCTGTGAGTTTGGGCACCTTGGGGCGCAGTCAGGCGTTTAGTTACCCGATTATTTGTGCGCATAATTGATGCGTTTAAAAAATCCCCGAGACCGAAGCCGGCGGCACGGTGGAAAAAGACGCTGCTAGCAGCATTTATCCGTACAGAAGGGCTCGGACACACGGGCGTTTTGACGCTCAAAGAGCGCTGCCCGCTATCCTCTGCCACAGCTGTCACAGAGGAGCGCAATGTTCTCGCCGCATGCGTTTGTGTGCATGAAAAATTCACCCATGTGACCGCTGCCATTGCAAAGCATTGGGTCTATATAGATCGCAAACGCAGCTGTCAGACGCGCGTACAAACGCCCGTGTGACTGAGCCCTTAGTTGGGGCTCCAGCGTTGTATTTGGCTGCAGGTTGGTAAACTGCACTGCCTGTTCCTCAAAACAATTCTTGACATCCTTCTCTGACCCCTGTTATCAGCAAATGCTTTAAATCCACAGGATCCCCTCTTACTGGATGATGGGGTAATGCGTCTAATCTCTATACATGGAAGCTCCAATAGTGGAAGTGAAGGTGTCTTTAACCCCTTCCTGCCCCAGGGAGTAAATGTACGCCCTGGGTGGGAGGTACAGAAGCTGCGCCCATAGCGTCCGCAGCGGGAGTCGGCTGTTACTGATCATGTCGATCATGGCATGTAAAGGGTTCACAGAGTGATGGCGCTCCCTCCATGGCCTCTGAGCGCCATCAATACGGATACTGTATCAATGTGATCACCGGACTGGAGGTTTCATACCCCTACAGGGACATAGCAAATGTCAAAAAGGAAAGAAACAAACAAGAAAATTAGTTTTAAAAAAAATGTTAAATTTTGTAACGAGAAAAACTTTTTTGCACACTTTTCCCTCTTTGTTTAAGAATAAAAACCCTCCACGTTTGGTATCGTTGCCGCTGCAGTGACGGCACAATATATGGGACACACTCTGTTATCCCGCACACCGATGCTATTTGTAACCCCAAATGGTACCAATAAATACAGCTTGTCCCACAAACATGAAGCGCCGGCTGGGGGGGGGGGGGGGGGGGGGGCGTCCGTGGAAACATTAACACTTTATGGGACTGAAGGCAGCAACGCAAAAAACAGATTTTCCAAAATAAGGGATTTTTATTGTGCAAAAGTGGAAAAACCTGAAAAAAATATGGAATTCTGGTATTGTTGTAATAGCATCAAACCGCAGAAAAATGGATCATGTGACGTGGGCTGCATGACTAATGCTATAAAATAAAAACAGACGCAGAATTGAGACGGTGTTTCTCTCTGCTCCTCCCAAAAAATAAAGGAAGGTTACATTATATGTTCCCAAGAGATGGTGACAATAAATCTATAACTTCTACACAAAAACAGACCCTCACAAGATTGCTGCATCCTTGAGCCCAAAATAGGCCGTGTCACTAAGGGGTTAAGAACGTGGTCATTCGATGTAGACCGATCAGCCATTACCTGGAGGGTCTGTTTCAATGTGTTGGATTTCACAAGGATTACCTCCAGATTCGGACATTCCATGTGTGCTCATGGGGGTAGACGAATGATAGAACTTCTGGGACGGTTGCAGCTCTATCGCTCATCCCTCCTTCTCACTCCCAGTTTTGGTCTTGAGGACATCAATACTTGTTTGATTTGGCCTCTTTGCCTAAATATTACAATTTGCCACAGAGATGCATGATTACTAGTCCCAACCTGTGCAGGCCCGGCCGAAGGGACAAGAACCCAGCTTGTAACAAACTGTTAAAAAAGGGCCAACTTTTTAGGGGCAGGATGCTAAAGTTATCAGAGGGTGGAAAGACCGTTAAATGCCACAAAATGACCAGTGAGATCAATGCTAAAGCTGGAGTCAATGGCAATAAGTCGTGTGCCCGCACTGATTTGCACTGACCTGGAGGTCTATAACAGAGATCAGGAGGAGATAAGCAGGACATAGACATTCTATGGAGGTCGACATTCATTTACTGTAAAGCACAACATGAAGTGCTCACACCTAAGGCCGCTTTACACAAAGGCGTCACAACTGTGCGAGAGTTGTGTGTTGTGAGACGCACAAATATGATCCCCACTCCTTTGAATGGGTTCATCCACATGAGCGATGCTTTCCTGCATGGCACCGCGATGTGACGCTATGTGAGAAGCACATCACAGCATGTTCTATCTTCCTGCAATATCGCCCATTGCTGTACATGAGGCCGGCGTCAGCAGCACCGGCCCCATCGAAACTAAGGGGGGAACTCCACAATCCTCTGCTGCAGGGTACAGCAGCCACAGGAGATTTCTTTATCCCCTCGGGGAATCCCTTCAGTCACTGTGGGGGAATCCCTTCAGACGTGGTGGGGTGAATGGATTCTCTGCAGTGTTGAAGGAATCCCATGTCACTGCTGTCACAGAGGATCGTGGAATTCTTCCATTGCTTTCAATGGGGCCAGTGCTGTTGCCACTCCATTGAAAGCAATGGGATGAAGGGATTCCCCGCAGTGATGCAAGGCTGTTTTACATGGTTGAAAGTGCGATATGTGTGATTCACGGCCCAATATCGCAACTAGCCTAACTCTTGTATTTATAATGAAAATGCCACATACTCTGTAACGGGGAATTCCACCTATCTTCTGACATGATTTGCCATTGGTGGGAGTCATAAATAAGAACACATGACAATTATATATGGTGTTACCCTGAAAGGGTTAAATTGTTGCCATGGTGATGGGCTACTAGACACACCCAAAACTGCAGCAAAAAAACGTGTGTGCCAGAAATTGCACCAAATTTTGGCGCTATAGAATTGAGCATGTCTTAAGGACTGCTTCCTATAGGCTGAGACTCTGGGTCTAAAAAGGGAATTCTTGCTGGACCAAATGAAGAGCACAGAGACTCAGAGAGTGAGCAGAAGTGCTACTGAGTGCTGGCTGTACCATAGCCTGCGGTGAGGGAAGACAGTGGGAGCTGGGATCCATGATTGAGAGAATGCCTGGAAGACAGCGAGTACTGAGCTGAGGAACTGAAACCGGTCTACTGCCTGGAGACTAGAGAGAGAGGTTGGGATTGTGCTGCTGCGCCACAGATTCAGGTCCGCAGTGTATCTAAGAGTTCACTGACAAACGTGTAAGTGAGGCCGGTCTCAGTCAAACCACTGGATGTGAACACCACTAGAGACTAAAAGGTCAGTCAGCAGGCCGGATGTAGCAGTAGTGGCTGCTCAGACAGCTTTAGCAAAATCTGGGCTTGAACACTTGTGAACTGGAACAGTTATATTCAGAGGGATTGAAGACGTTGATGAGTGTAACTTCACTTGTGCTACAAATCTGCTGTATGGAGGGAGTCGCAGAGTTCATCCCTTATAGACGAACTGCACACATTGTTACGTGAGTTACATCTGCGATTGACGGGGCTGATTTGGTTTCAGCATTATTGATAGCGCTTTGCTGGATATTGTTTCATACTGAGTATTATTGTTATCTTACAGCGCATAAAGTATTGTTCATCCTGGGATGTAGTCAGCTGCAGTCAGCTGGGGAAACTATGACAAACAACCACAGAAGGCGCCCGTATACCCACTGATACAAGAGGGCAGGTATATACACCACGTATCCCTCAGCATGCAGACAGCCAGTCTGCTAACCGGAGGAGCGAGTAACACGTGATGTTGTGTCAGCGTTCTGTTCTATCAGAGCTGAGGTAATAAGCAGCCAAGGAGCAAGGTCTGAGGAAGAGAAATAGGAGGTAAGTCTCCCTCGTAGGTAATAACTGGAAGGTTGGTTTAATGTCTATGGGGATTTACAAAGAGTTTCCTATCGATGTACCTCAGGAGGTAAGAAGGATCAGACATGTTGGATTTCAAGATGGTCAATGCACGGATGGCAAAGAACATAAGTCAGTGCCAGAAATAAGCCTCTGTCCCTCTCTACGTATTGAAATACACCTGCCTTCTCAGGTGAGCCGAGCGCCCATGTTTATGGGGGAGCCAGGAGAGATAGCCGTCGGCTGAAGAAGAGTTCATCCAACAGCTACCTCATATCTACGGTCAGCAGGAGGCTTTGGGAGGTTGAAGAGGGTCCTATATCAAGGCTGTTCTTTCTCAACGTTACACTTTGGGAGACTTACCAGTAGCAAGCTGTCAAGTTACCTGGATACCCCTGGAGACTCCTCTTCTGGTCACCTGGTTTCCTACTCTACATCCACTTAGTTGTATAATGACTATACTTACCTCTCTTTCACTATTCCCAGCTGCCTCCGATACTGTCCCCACTGGGGAGACGCTATGGCGGAATGGACTAAAGGAGGACTGACACCAGAAAGTCAGGTGGCATTGCCCGGTCTAGCAGATGTGGCCCCTGAAGAGACCAGTTTTCCAGAGGTCTGTAGCAGAGGCAACAGGTAGATAGCAGGTATAGAGGTACAGAGGGAGCTTCTGGGGGGGAAGATTAGTTGAAAAGTGCATGGGGCGCTCTGTGGATGCTCGTGGTGGGCACAGGAGGCATAGGGTGTTTCTGGGGGAAGTGATGTAAAACCCATATGGAGAACTGTGGGATGCTTGTGGAGATACACTGTGTTCCTGTGATGGGGTTGATTTGAAAAGCAGATGGGGGCTGTAGGATGCTTTTGGGGTGTGCGTTAACCCACTCAATTCTAGACCCGACCATTCCTGCTGGTCTCTGATAACTTCCAGGTACTAAGCATGTGACTGGCTGTGGGAAGTACTGGCTGGACAGTGACAGGATGGGAGACGGGGAGCCAAGAGTACATTTTTTATTTTACTGCATTGGGACCTCAACATGGACAACATGAAGGATGGCTACATGAAGTAATTTCTGGGGGCACGGTATATAGTAAAAGTAATTTCTGGGGGAACAGTATATAGTATACTTTATTATGGGGGTAAAGTGTGTGGTATAATTTATTACTTGAGGCACACAAATATATATTTATTTCTGGGGATCAGTATAGATTATTTCTGGGGCACAGTATAGATTGTTTCCAGGGCTCAGTATAGATTATTTCCGGGGCACAATATATATTATTTCTGGGGCACAGTGCAGATTATTTCTGGGGCACAGTATATATTATTTCCAGGCAACAGTATAGATTTCTGGGGCTCAATATAGATTATTTCTGGGGCTCAATATAGATTATTTCCGGGGCTCAGTATAGTTTATTTCCGGGGCACAGTACAGATTATTTCTGGGGCACAGTATAGATTAATTCTGGGGCTTAGTATAGATTATTTCTGGGGCTTGGAATAAATTATTTCTGGGGCTCAGAATAGATTATTTCTGGGGCACAGTATAGATTATTTCTGGGGCTCAGTATAAATTATTTCTAGGGCTCAGTATAGATTATTTCTGGGGCACAGTATAGATTATTTCTGGGGCTCGGTATAGATTATTTCTGGGGCTCAGTATAGATTATTTCCGGGGCACAGTATAGATTATTTCTGGGGCTCAGTATAGATTATTTCTGAGGCTCAGTATAGATTATTTCTGAGGCTCAGTATAGATTATTTCTGGGGCACAGTATAGATTATTTCTGGGGCACAGTATAGATTATTTATGGGGCTCAGTATAGATTATTTATAGGGCTCAGTATAAATTAGTTCTGGGGCACAGTATAGATTATTTCTGGGGCACAGTATAGATTATTTCTGGGGCACAGTATAGATTATTTCCGGGGCACAGTATAGATTATTTCTGGGGCACAGTATAGATTATTTCTGGGGCACATTATAGATTATTTCCGGGGCACATTATAGATTATGTCCGGGGCACAGTATAGATTATTTCTGGGGCTCAGTATAGATTAATTCTGGGGCACAGTATAGATTAATTCTGGGGCACAGTATAGATTAATTCTGGGGCTCAATATAGATTAATTCTGGGGCTCGGTATAGATTATTTCTGGGGCTCGGTATAGATTATTTCTGGGGCTCAATATAGATTATTTCCGGGGCACAGTATAGATTATTTCTGGCGCATAGTATAGATTATTTCCGGAGCTCAGTATAGATTATTTCTGGCGCTCAATATAGATTATTTCCGGGGCTCCGTATAGATTATTTCCAGGGCATAGTATAGATTATTTCTGGGGCACAGTACAGATTATTTCTGGGGCACAATACAGATTATTTCTGGGGCACAGTATATATTATTTCTTGGGCAGAGTATAGATTATTTCTGGGGCACAGTATATATTATTTCTTGGGCAGATTATAGATTATTTCTGGGGCACAGTACAGATTATTTCTGGGGCACAGTACAGATTATTTCTGGGGCACAGTATAGATTACTTATGGGGCACAGTATAGATTATTTCTGGGGCACATTATAGATTATTTCCGGGGCACAGCATAGATTATTTCTGGGGCACAGTATAGATTAATTCTGGGGCACAGTATAGATTATTTCTGGGGCTCAGTATAGCTTTTTTCTGGGGCTCAGTATAGATTATTTCTGAGGCTCAGTATAGATTATTTCTGGGGCTCAGTATAGATTATTTCTGAGGCTCAGTATAGATTATTTCTGGGCACAGTATAGATTATTTCTGGGGTACAGCATGGATTATTTCTAGGGCACATTATAGATTATTTCTGGGGCACAGTATAGATTATTTCTCGGGCTCTGTATAGATTATTTCCGGGGCACAGTATAGATTATTTCTGGGGAACAGTATAGATTATTTCTGGGGCACAGTACAGATTATTTCTGGGGCACAGTACAGATTATTTCCAGGAAACAGTATAGATTATTTCTGGGGCACAGTATAGGCTATTTCTGGGGCACAGTATAGATTATTTCCAGGCAAAAGTATATATTATTTCTGGGGCACAGTATAGATTATTTCCAGGCAACAGTATAGATTATTTCCCGGGCACAGTATAGATTATTTCCCGGGCACAGTATAGATTCTTTCCCGGGCACAGTATAGATTATTTCCGGGCCACAGTATAGATTATTTCTGGGGCTCGGTATAGATTATTTCTGGGGCTCGGTATAGATTATTTCTGGGGCTCGGTATAGATTATTTCTGGGGCACAGTATAGATTATTTCCAGGCAACAGTATAGATTATTTATGGGGCACAGTATAGATTATTTCTGGGGCTCAGTATAGATTATTTCCGAGGCACAGTATAGATTATTTCTGGGGCACAGTATAGATTATTTCTGGGGCACAGTACAGATTATTTCTGGGGCACAGTACAGATTATTTCCAGGAAACAGTATAGATTATTTCTGGGGCACAGTATAGATTATTTCCGGGGCACATTATAGATTAATTCTGGGGCACAGTATAGATTAATTCTGGGGTTCGGTATTGATTCTTTTTTGGGCTCAGTATAGATTTTTTCTGGGGCTCGGTATAGATTATTTCTGGGGCACAGTATAGATTATTTCTGGGGCATAGTATAGATTATTTCCGGAGCTCAGTATAGATTATTTCTGGGGCTCAATATAGATTATTTCCGGGGCTCCGTATAGATTATTTCCGGGGCACAGTATAGAGTATTTCTGGGGCACAGTACAGATTATTTCTGGGGCACAGTATAGATTATTTCTGGGGAACAGTATAGATTATTTCTTGGGCACAGTATAGATTATTTCTGAGGCACAGTATAGATTATTTCTTGGGAACAGTGTGTATTATTTCTTGGGCACAGTATAGATTATTTCTGAGGCTCTGTATAGATTATTTCTGGGGCTCATTATACATTATTTCCAGGGCACAGTATAGATTATTTCTGGGGCACAGTATAGATTATTTCTGGGGCTCAGTATTGATTATTTCCGAGGCACAATATAGATTATTTCTGGGGCAAAGTACAGATTATTTCTGGGGCACAGTATAGATTATTTCCAGGCAACAGTATAGATTATTTCTGGGGCTCAATATAGATTATTTCTGGGGATCAATATAGATTATTTCCGGGGCACAGTATAGATTATTTCTGGGGCACAGTATAGATTATTTCTGGGGCACAGTACAGATTATTTCTGGGGAACAGTATATATTATTTCTTGGGCACAGTATAGATTATTTCTGGGGCACAGTATAGATTATTTCTGGGGCACAGTATAGATTATTTCTGAGGCTCTGTACAGATTATTTCTGGGGCTCGGTATAGATTATTTCTGGGGCACAGTATAGATTATTTCTGGGGCTCAGTATAGATTATTTCTGGGGCACAGTCTAGATTATTTCTGGGGCACTGTATAGATTATTTCTGGGGCACAGTATAGATTATTTCCGGGGCACAGTATTGATTATTTCTGGGGCACAGTATAGATTATTTCTGGGGCACAGTATAGATTATTTCCGGGGCACAGTATAGATTATTTTTGGGGCACAGTACAGATTATTTCTGGGGCACAGTACAGATTATTTCTGGGGCACAGTACAGATTATTTCTGGGGCACAGTATAGATTATTTCCAGGCAACAGTATAGATTATTTCTGGGGAGCAGTATAGATTATTTCTGGGGCACAGTATAGATTATTTCTGGGGCACTTTATAGATTATTTCTGGGGCACAGTATAGATTATTTCTGAGGCTCTCTATAGATTTTTTCTGGGTCTCAGTATAGATTATTTCTGGGGCACAGTATAGATTATTTCTGGGGCACAATATAGATTATTTCTGGGGCACAGTCTAGATTATTTCTGGGGCACAGTCTAGATTATTTCCGGGGCACAGTATAGATTATTTCTGGGGCTCAGTATAGATTATCTCTGGGACTCAGTATAGATGATTTCTGGGGCACAGTATAGATTATTTCTGAGGCTCAGTATAGATTATTTCTGGGGCACAGTATAGATTATTTCTTGGGCTCAGTATAGATTATTTCTGGGGCTCAGTATAGATTACTTCTGGGGCACAGTATAGATTATCTCTGGGACTCAGTATAGATGATTTCTGGGGCACAGTATAGATTATTTCTGAGGCTCAGTATAGATTATTTCTGGGGCACAGTATAGATTATTTCTGGGGCTCAGTATAGATTATTTCTGGGGCACAGTATAGATTATTTCTGGGGCACAGTATAGATTATTTCCGGTGCTCAGTGGGTAGTATTATTTTCTGGTGACACAGCTTGTGGTGTTATTATTTTCTGGCTCACAAACTTTGCAGAGACACGAATTCGCACGAGAAGTCATGAAAGTCTGAAGCAGATAAAGAAGAAAAGGAAGGAGTCCAGAGAACTTCACCAATCAGTCATTCAGTGTCTTTGTGTCTTCTGTCATTTGTGTCACATCGGCTTTTTGTTACATGTAAGGCCCAATGCATTCCAGTATGATGTACTACATGTCTCAGCATGTCTATGCTACATAAGATGCAGACCCTTGGAGGTGTTGACCATGATTTGTTTTGCTTTGCATGCCTTGCTCCAAGGAACTAACAGAGTTTACACATGGCATCATTGCTGGTTGTCACATTGGTGGACTATCGGTTCATGACATTTATGCTAAAACGCAGGTCGCCACATGAACTGTTGGAGGAGAGAGGGATGTACCATGCCTAAACCAAGAACCACGAAACCCAAAATATAACCGAAAAGGACAAACGACCGCTGGGAAGGACTGTTCGCAGAGCGCCCTTTTCCACTATCCAGGAGCCCAGCGAGAATCTGCAAGCGAGTGGAAACCAAGTCAGTGTTATACAGGTGATGCCACGGCACACAAGCCGCCCATCACGAAGCCATTATGATTCTTGCTCACATCTTGGTAGGATAGTCTGCAGCAAAAGTTGGGACATTGTAAGACTCCTCTTAATTATCTAAACACTTTCCCAACTGTTGAGGTAAGCTAAGCATGAAAGTATCAAAACCACGGATAACGGATGCTTTGGGGCAATATGGGATACAATTCAGGCTCACTCTGCTTAGTAGATACTTCCTAGTGTTTATGTGTTCAGTTCTGTTCACATTGACATTATAGCTTCCATTTTTAAAGGGCCCCTCTGACGAAAACACATTTTCCATCCCTGCCTCCCTCACCTGATTGCCTGTCACACTCCTGAGGTCTCCTCTGTGTATTCCAGTCACTTCTATGAAGTACAGCTTCCTGTCTGATGCTCATCAACATCTTGGGGCTGTTTTTTTTTTTTTACTTACAGTTTCACATCAAACTCATGACGGATCAGCACAGCATTAGCTGAGGCTATACAATTCTGCCTGCTGGGGGGACAGTTTAAGTCTCATTACTTTCTCTATTTACCAATATAAGTTACAGACTATACGTATACAGTCAGGAGGATATGCTGTGATCTCCTCTATTATAACTGTGTGACAGGAGCTGTATGATCATCATCAGTAGCTGTGACAGGAGTGCCTGTGTCCTCCTGTTGGCAGTTTCTGTGGTACATCCATGTAACAGCATCACATAAACTAAGAAACTAAATAGAAAAATAATCCATAACCCCAAGTAGATTTGAGCAGGTCGGAATTGAGATCACATGACCATCTGGGGAAAAAGAGGCCGAGAGTTTCAGACGGAAAGATATAATAAACTTAATTATTCCAACTCGTTGCTGATCGGCCTCCCCTGCACCAGACTCTACCCCTCCAATCCATCCTGAATGCGGCAGCCAGGCTCATCTTCCTGTCCAGCCACTACTCGGACGCCTCTGCCCTGTGCCGGTCACTGCACTGGCTGCCCGTTAACTACAGAATTCAATTTAAACTCACTACCTTCATCCATAAAGCCCTCCACAGCGCAGCGCCACCTTACATTGCCAATCCAACACCCAACCTGTGCCCTCCGCTCTGCTAACAAAATCAGGTTGAGTGCCCCTTTAATTCAAACCTCTCATTCCCCCCTCCAAGACTTCTCCAGAGCAGCACTAGTCCTCTGGAACGTGCTATCCAAAACTGCCCGCTCAATACCCGCCTCTTCAGGGAGGCATACCATATACCCGAAACAAACCCCTCTGTGCCTCCCTGATAACACGCTCCCTGACCTACTGACTGCAATCCCTGCTAGCTGCCATCAACCGCCCCCCTGCAGTCATACCAACTCTGCCACTATACGGCTCAAGTCTGACCATTGTCTATGTGTATAGCATGCCTCACTCTCTACCCCACCATACCGGGCACATCTCCAGCCCTTTACCTTCTGTATCACCCCATTGCTGGTAGTATGTAAGCTCTGTGGAGTAGGACCCTCACCCCTACTATTTCCATTAATTGCTTACTACATGTAGCCGTGGTTTTGTCTCTGTTCCCCTGTCTTGTCAGCGCTGCGGAATATGTTGGCGCCATATAAATAAAGATTATTATTATTTTAGGTAACACTAGCTCACTGACATGGGAGGAGAACTACGTAATGAATAAAGAAAAAAAAAAAAGAATCCCCAGAGTGGCCCTTTACAAGAGTCCTTGGAGAAGCTTTTCCTAAACCAGTGCCACGTCTGGCCATGGGCTCTGTCTGGTCTTGCAGTTCAGCCCCATTCACATGAATACAGTGGATCTGTTTTGATTCATTTAGTAAGATATCCTAAAGTAGTCCAAGGACCTATAATGGGGGCCGTCACGATTCAAGGTCAGAGGGCAGATAATGGGGAACAAGTACAATTAGGGATTCCCTCGACTGTTCAGGTGATTCCAGGTGAAATCTCTGATCCTTAATTGATTTCACTGTTAAATCCTCTTTATATCAGTGAAGTAGAAGAAGAGGAAGGCAGGTTAAAGGATTTCCTAGATTTGAGATAACTGAGACACCGACTGCGAAAGAGAGGAAGGAAAGCGGGAACATTACAGGAGCTTCTCTGGTTAGATAGCCAATGCCGGATCACATTTAGAGACTCGATCTCAAAGGATCCCTTGGGTACTTGGAGTGAATCTACCGAGAGCCGCTCAGTGGTCATTCATCTGCAGTGATTTATAATCATCCAGCTTAGTAGCCCAAAGGACAAGAATGCAGATTTAGCTCAGAATGAGCCCCATCCTCTAACAGTTACATCCTTTATTAGTGCTGAGCCAACTAAAACACTCGCACCCCGCTTCAGTCAGACTTTGCTAAAAGTTCCGTTTGGCACAAGCCCAGAATTTGGACACTTCGACTCGACCAAACCCATTGAAATGCTTCTTCTTTCTTTTGATAAGAAGCAAGAAATGTTTTCCTTCTTCCTTTTTTTATTTTCTCTTAAAAAGATAAACGGTAATAAAAGTTACAAAGAAATCTTTTTGCCCGATTTATAATATAAAAATGTAAATAAAAAACCATAAAAGTCCAATCAATGAAAGTAACACATTATTGACACCACATGGTGAACATCGGCAGAAAAAAAACAATTGCCCTTTCTCCAAGAAAAAATGTAACAAAAAGCAATCAAAAAGTCATAAAGACTCCAAAAAGTAGAAACTACTGGACGTTCCACAAACAAGGAGCCCCACACAACTCCGCTGAGGAAGGAGTACAACGTTATGTCAGAAGATGGCGGCCAAAAAAAAGTACTTTTTTTCCACAGATATTTTATTTTTTAAAAGTAGCAAAAAAATATATATAAATTTGGTCTCGTTGTCACACCGACCCATAGAATAAAGATATCATGGCATTTTGCTGCAGTGTGTGCGCCGTAGAAGCAAGACCCCCCAAAGATGGCGGAATTGCACTTTTTTTTCCATTTCATTCCACTTATAATTTTTTTTAGTTTTTCAGCGCATTAAATACTATTGAAGAATACAACTCTTCCCGCAAGAAACAGCGAGCCCTCGGACAGCGACGGTGATGGAGAAATGAAAGTGGGAGGAAAAAAGGGTCACGTCTTTAAGGGGTTAATAAATAAGCAGTCAAGAAATATAAAAAAATATCATCCATTTAAGGAGAAGCGTACGCGGGTCATACACATCAGGTAGGTTGAGGGGTGGCATACGGGCAGGTTAGTTAGGAGATCAGCTGTGGTCAATAATTACAAGCTTTACTTGGCAGCTGAATATCGGTCCGGTTCACAATGGCACCAACGGCACCGGCACTTTAAAGGGCCGCTCCAGCATAAGAACTCATTTTTCTATCCCTGCCCCCTAACTTGACTGTCTGCCACACTCTGACATCTCCCACTGCAGTCACTTCCATGCAGTGCAGCTCCTGTCTGATGCTGAGATTGCTCCATGCTCTACTAAAACTCTCATCTGCACAACGTCGCATAACCAGCTAGAGTTTGTACTGTCTCTGCCTGCAGGGAGGACACTGTCATTATCTTCTGTATTCAATCAGCTGCACTATACACATTTACAATGCAGTTATGCAATAAATCTCATAGCATTTCCCATGCTAAACCTTAAAAGGGTTGTACCAAGATAGACTTATCACCCATCCATAGAGTAAGTAATATAAGTCTGATCGGTGGGGGTCTGATTTCTTCATTCAGGCTGACTTGGCTATGCATGTGTGGCTGCCACTCCATTCATTTCAATGGCGCTAACATGAATAGCAGAGTACAAAGCACCCAGCTATCTCCGGCAGCCCTAGTAAAATGAATGGAGTGGTACCGTGCATACGTGGTCAGTGAGCCTGCAGTGAGGAGGACGGGGTAAACGGGACCCCTGTTCTCAGGATGGGTGGGGTTCTCAGTGGTAAGGCCCCCCCTGATCAGCTTTCTATGGATAGGTGATAAGTCTATTTTGGCACGACTCCTTTATTATACCTCTTGATAAAAACTAGTATTTGCACAATAATCAGTATTTCTCTCATTCAGCGTAACATTATTATCCCTTTCCATCGTTTCCATCGCTCTCCAGCTAAACCTCATTCATCAGACTGGGAACGGCTCATTATCTCCTCTGAGAGCGAAAGGATGAGGCAAGCTGAGACCAGACAGCCCAATCTGCTATAGAGGAAGGGTTGGTAGGCCTCCATGCACACTAGATGGTCAACCAGTACCGAAATGGAAATTAGTTTGTGGCCCCAGAGGGCAACATAAAATCAGTATCAGTTTCTGTGTGGATCCACATTAGATTGGAAAATCTAGCGATCTGAGCGACTTTCAGCGATGACTGGTCATTAGTGCTGAACTAGCCGAGGACAGTACTTCATCCATCAGCAACCTTGTGGGTTTTCTCATGGAACAGTGTGGAGAGTAGATCAAGAATGATGTGACTGAGGAGAAGCATCCAGCAAAAGGGCATCTTGTGGACATAAACAACTGGTCAACAGAAGGGGTCAGAGGAGGATATCAAGAATGGATCTGACAAATAGGCGATGCACATTCAAGCAAATTGCAGCCGGATACAACACCGGCCCTTCAACTAACAAGTTCATAAAGATAACTTGTCGTTCCTTAGTAGAAATATTCTAGAAGAGCAGACAACCATTCCATCGGCATTGCTGTCGAAGAGAAACAGAAGGGCGAGACTGCAGTGGGCAAAAGGGTGCAAAATTCTATCACTGAGTGCAAAATATTGCATGGTCCAACGAATGAAGATTCCTGTTGTACTATGCTGATGGGAAGGTCAGAATTTGACACAAGCAGCATGAATAGATGAACCCTCCTGTCAGGTGTCCACAGCTCAGGTTAGTGGAGGTAGAGTAATGATGTGAGGAAGGTTTTCTTGGCGCACCTTGAGTCCTCCGACACCGGTGGATGGATGCCATGACCAATTGCTGGAGCTCGGAAGGCCATAGGAGGTCCAACGCAATACTAGACGAGGGTCTGAAATAAAGTGGCCATTCCGTGTAGACTGCTGTATCAGGGTTGGGTTGTGCCACCTGTGTCCATCAGTCTCTGGTGCCGCTCTATGATTACAGCCCTGAGGCCTGGACTGATGATGTGCTTATTACAGTATAGCAGGCAGGGGGTTCTAAGCGTTGTCTACATGCGGCATACAGACGCGTGCTCCAGTAACAGGTGGGTCGGGGTAGGAAGCGGCCGCCGAGCGTCTATTTAACAGCCGCAACTTGTAGAAATAATATGGCATTTAATCCCTCTCGTATTCCAAGACAAGGGATTTCTAATTAAGAGGACTTATACTGTGTCTCTCTCTCTCCATTTGCCTAATGAGGAGGGAAGGACTGCAGATGAAATGCCTGGTGGACGGCCCTTAATCCCCTTGTGCATTCTAATTAAGGTGGATAGAGGGAAGGGGGCTGCGGGCTCGGCGGCCGTGTAATTAAGGAGCACGTGGCTGTTGTTGGTGCAGGATTAACGAGCACACTATCTCTGTGTTCATTTTCCCCAAGAACAATTATGAAACTGAAGCCTCTTACGGTGATTTCATCTCACCCCAGAGTTTGCCATTTAGAGAAAAAACATTCTCGTGACCGCTAACACCAAAACGCTGATCGGCGGACTATAAAGAATGCATTATAGCTCCTGAGCAGAGAGGTCAGACCCGTCTGTGGGAAGGAACTAGTAACATTATCAGAACGGAGTGATATAAAGTACTGGGACACGACACAAAGATGGAGTCATGTAATAACCAGAAGAGGGAGGGATGAGGGTTGGGAATATAGGAACAGCAGGAGGAGCAACAAGGAGACAGTATGGAGGAACGTCGTGTAAAGTTACAAAATAGCCTAAAATTAAGCTTCAGCTTTGGAGCCACAAATGATCATATAATGACATTACATAATGTAACGGGTCCCACTCCTCCCCACAGACTGATCTACAGAATACAGCCGGGTGCAAGACTAAAGGAGGGAGGCCCAGACTAACATTAGGGCTATAACATTCTGTGACCATCTTTAAAGTAACTCCACAGATGGAACGTCCCTCTAAGTCATTATTTCATGTAGCTTTCACCTCAGACTCGCAGCCTTATAATTAGTCTCATTATTCCATATCTCCTTAGCCTATAATATGATGAGCTCCTCATCTGACTCCTTAACCGCTGCCTACATCTCCAGACAACCTCCTACTGTAAAGGGGCCTTTAATGCCGGTCCGGCATGAACCTTCCTCTAAAGGGTTGTGTGACCAACCACTGGGCCTCGTAGAGCCAACGATTAGCCAAGACAAAGAACGGGCAACCGCTGGTTGGTCGGCTGTCACTGACCTGCAGCGAGCCTATAAAAGCTCGCCGATTGGCGCTACAAATACGTTTAGCCGTTGTTTTTCACATTTACTGGCAAATTTAAAGAGCTGATTTTTTTAAGGACCAATTCAGTCCTGACAGATTGTAAGAGCCCAAATATGGGAAACGGCACCCCTCCAAGTATCTAGAATAGCTGTAAAGAGCCGCTGTCCTTGAAGTGGAAATCCAACCAAGCCTTATTATAAGACGTGCTACATACAAGGCTCAGGTGCTCCATGGACTCGGGACGCGGCTCGACTCCGTAAAGAAAGAGTCTCCACCACCTGATTTGGGGAGTTACATCACTTCCTTACAGCAGATTAAACCATCGATGGCCGCTGAGCAGTTCACTCCTAATAGTGATGGGAACTATGGGGTCTAGAGATCCTGAAGACGCTGGTTGTACAACCAATCATCATCGCAGGGCGCGTCTCTATAAAGATGTATATCAGTCACATCATCAGTGTGGGGATCCGTAATGGTATGGAGCCGTCCCCAAAACTTACTATACAAATATGGACCGTTGTTATTTGCCGTAATACATGTGATATGGCCAGGAAAAAAAACAACACAATAAAAAATCTATAAATATTAGATCTGATTTCTGATATATTCATCAATGTGTTGTGGTTTCTTTCTCCTCGTTCTGCCATATATTATGGTGGAGAGTGATGGTATATATCTATATCGCAGTGAATTACATGTTTGCAGATAACTTCATACCATAGCGGATTTCGGATCTGATTTATTGCGTTTATTGAGGGTTTTTATAGAAGTGACCATATTGGGGTCACCGCTGGGGGGCGCTGCGCGTTGTTATAATGCTGGAATTTTATGATGGCTTCACAATGCGTCCTTGACATGAGCATGGGGAACATTGGGATGGGGTATGAAATATCCGTGCTCCAGTAGGCCCTAGTGCTTGGCTTCTTTACTAGTCCCACACATGATACAGTGCCCCCAAATATTGTGGTTTCTGATGCCTCCCCGGGGGCCACCTGTGGGGTTTTCTCGAAATAAATTCTGGACATATAAATTAGTTTGGGTAACAACGGGGGCAATAGAATAATCCAAAAAAACAACAGCTTTAAAAGGTCCGCCCCTCCGGGCCCTGCTGTATGGAACTGTATCCCTGAGTTCCCAGTAAAGTCGGGGGTAATCCACTGAGCATGAGATGAATTGGGGTCCTCTGAGGTGGCGGTCCTTGGACACCTTCACAGGGGCACATGGGTTCAGACTCACAGTTAATTGTTGGACATCC
The DNA here is from genome assembly GCF_035609145.1 of Eleutherodactylus coqui. NCBI lineage: Eukaryota > Metazoa > Chordata > Amphibia > Anura > Eleutherodactylidae > Eleutherodactylus > Eleutherodactylus coqui. The sequence continues at coordinate 142,078,541 of NC_089846.1, forward strand.
GCCGCACAGGATCCCTGGCGATCACCTGATTGCCTGACCCGCCGCACAGGATCCCTGGCGATCACCTGATTGCCCAGCCTGCTGTCACTGCAGCGGGTCGGACGTGCATCATAGGAGACAGAAGCAGACGTGGCCTAGCTAGCTTACCTCCCACTGATATCAATAGGAGCTGAAGTGGCTATTATAATTCTGCAACCGATACCGGTGTTGAAGGCAGAAGTGGCAGAAGTGTAATAGTTGCTTCCGCTCCTTTTGATCTCAATGGGAGTGAAGCCAGCTAGGTCACTTCCGCTGTTGTCTCCTAGTACGCACGTCTTGTCTGCTGCAGTGATAGCGGGTCAGGCAATCAGGTGATCGGCAGGGATCCTGTGCAGCGAGTCAGGCAATCAGGTGATCGGCAGGGATCCTGTGCAGCGGGTCAGGCAATCAGGTGATCGGCAGGGATCCTGTGCAGCGGGTCAGGCAATCAGGTGATCGGCAGGGATCCTGTGCAGCGGGTCAGGCAATCAGGTGATCGGCAGGGATCCTGTGCAGCGGGTCAGGCAATCAGGTGATCGGCAGGGATCCTGGGCAGTGGGTCAGGCAATCAGGTGATCGGCAGGGATCCTGTGCAGCGGGTGTACAGTGATTGACTATTGATGACCTATCCTGACGATACATCCTGCCCAGAAAACCCTTTTTACTGGAATGATAAAATTACTTCTAGGCTGTGAGTTATTTAAGTACATATCAGGTGAATGAAGGATCAGTGAATGAAGGATCAGTGAATGAAGGATCAGTGAATGAAGGATCAGTGAATGAAGGATCAGTGCAGGACATAGAACAAGGTATAATATACAGAGTCAGAAAAGAATTATCTGGGACATTAAGGGTTTGTTCACCTTTAACCCCTTCATGACCAATTACGTACCGGTACGTCATGGAGCCGCGGGGTATGTATGAAGAGAGGTTGCGTGGCAACCCCTCTTCATACAGTGCGGGCGACAGCTGTTTATAACAGCTGACACCCGCGGGCAATAGCCGCGAGCGGCCAATCACGGCTATTAACCATTTAAATGCCGCTGTGAGATCGGGGGAGCCGTGCAAGTGCCATGGCAGCCAGGGGCCCAATGAAAGGCCCCAGGGCTGCCTTAACAGACTGCCTATGAAGCCATCCCCGTGGGGTGGCTTGATAGACTGCCTGTCAAAAAGCAGTATGACGTAATGCTATAGCATTACGTCATACTGCAGGAGCGATCAAAGTATCGCATCTTAAAGTCCCCCAGGGGGACTTCAAAGTAAAGTTAAAAAAAAAACTCAATAAAGTTTTTTTTAATTGAAAAAAAAAAATGTAAAAGTTTAAATCACCCCCCTTTTGCCATATCTATTATTAAACAATCTAAATAATAAATTAAAAATATGTATTTGGTATCGCCGCGTCCGTAAAAGTCTGATCTATCAAAGTAGCACATTATTTTTCCCGCATGGTGAACGTCGTCCGAAAAAAAAAATAAAGAATGTCAGAAATGCACTTTTTTAGTTACCCTGTCGCCCAGAAAAAACGCAATAAAAAGTGATCAAAAAGTTGTATGTATTCTGGATTGGTACTATAAGAAACTACAGGACATTACGCAAAAAATGAGACCTTGCTCAACTATGTCGACGGAAAAATAAAAAAGTTATCGCGCGCAGAAAATGACGGCAGAAAATAATTGAAAAAAATGTAATGTCTTTGAAAAAAAAAGAGGAGTATAGAAACCCCCCCCCCCCCCCCCCCTATATCGCAGTAACCGTACCGAGCGGCAGAATAAAGTCATCAGGTCGTTTTTGTTGCCATTTGTGCACCGTAGAAACAAGACGCACTAAAAGATGGCGAAATGTCGGGGTTTTTTTCATTTTACTCCACTTTTTAAAAAGTTTTTCAGTCCATTATACGGACTTTAAATATCAGCATTGAAAATACAACTCGTCCCGCAAAAACAAGAAGCGCTCAGACAGCGACGGCGCTGGGAAATAAAGGAGGTACGAGTAGAGATCAGCGAACCTACG